>NW_016810801.1:909793-978883 GCF_001698545.2 Rhinopithecus bieti | reverse complement strand
AAAAAAAAAAAAAAAAAAATGTAATACAACTAGGTTTGCATTTTATATATATATATATATATACACACACACACATATGCATACACATATATATTGCTTTTTTGTTTTTAATGAAAAGCAACAAGTAATTTTGTGAAAGTCAGGAAACACCAGTATCCTTGTGTTCTCATCCTAGATTTTTCTGTCAACTGGATCCACTCTAATTAATAAAGAATGCATTTCTGACCCCATTCCAAATATGTAAAATTAGAAGACGTGATTGCATATGTAATAATAAAAGCACAATCTAAAGGATATTATCACACTAGGAATACAGAGTTGTTTCTTCCTGACCTGGAGCAAATATTAAGAGAAAGTCAATGTATTTACAAACAAGATTTAATAATGTTCACAAAAATAGAGTTTGCCTCCAAATGAGAAATTATGCATTGCTTTGTTTCAAAAAGTTACCAATTTAGTGCTTGAAAAATCCAGCAGGCAAACAGCAGGCCAATAGAGTCTCTTTCTGGAATGGTCTGCTAGCAACTGAGCATTCTCAGTCCAGGAAGCCATTTTTCATGGGAGGAATGGAGACAGGGAGAGGAAGGCAATATTTACATCCCATTCTGCACAGCTCAGTACTGCCTGTTCGTCTTCTTGACCTTTTTATAATGATAGTCATCAGTGGCCTTCTGCTTATCAGGATGCTTGCGGTTAGGAGGGGACCTCTCAGCCTCTGCCTTCTCTGTGTTGCCTACCCTCAAGAGTCTGGTTTTGGGTTCTTCTGTGTTTCTCTGTATGGGAATGTTGGGCTCCTCATGATAAAGTCTGTTGTGCTGCACGTAATTCACAGCCACGCTGGTAGGCATCAAAGATAGTTTACTGTCTTTTTTCTAATTCTGCTATTCTGCCAGCAGATGGACCTTGGCATCCTCTGCAGAAATGACAGTTTTTATTCTAGCATTGATGCCAAGGTCCAACTCAGGAATGCCATTCAGCATCTGGTTGGAAAATATCTTCTTGGTCTTCTTTGCTGAGGAAATGTGGAGGTTTTCTGGAAGTTCATAAAGACAATCCTCTGCATTCCTTGGCTTGATTTTCTGTTCCTCATGTTCCACGATCCCTTTCTTCTTCTTTAGCTCTGTCTCAGTGTACTTCATCATGTCTGCATCCTCATCCCTTCAGTTGGTTTCTGCAGAAAATGATGTCCCCAAGTGAAAGTCTTCCTCTTTACTGATTTTATCTTTGCCCTTTTCCTTCCATTTCTTCATATCCACCACATCACCTGTCTTCATCTGAAAGGGATCTGAGTGGTCTCTTCTTGTACCTTCTTTCCCAACAGCAGGGCCACAGTACCCATTGAATCTCTTCCTTATATTATGTACTTCTCTGGTCTATTCCAGTTTTAATTGAACCTCCTCTGAGTCCTCCTCTTCTTCCTCTGACTCTGAGTCATCCCAGTGCCAACAGAAAGTCTTCCTGGTGATCAGCATGGTGGCACCAGCCCTGTGGTCCAGCCACAGTGCCACTGTGCCTTGAGGTTTGCATTTTACTATTAATTTTTGATAAAACAACTTCTAGTAGCTGTAAATGAGACAGACTTGTGAGGCTGATAATAGAGATAAGAAAACAGTTTAAAACAGCTGCAATGATAAAAAATAATAAATAGTCAATGTCAACCAGAATGGACAAAATGTATTGGAGCAAGACTAAGTAAGAACACATTCCAAGATATGGGGAGGGAGGGAGGTGATATGGTCTGCATATTTATCCCCACCCAAATCTCATGTTGAATTGTAATCCCCAATGCTGGAGATGGGGCTGGTGGGAGGTGTTTGGATCATGGGGTAGATCTCTCATGGCTTGGGGCTATCTTTGTGATAGTGAGTTCTTTCAAGATCTGGTCATTTAAAAGTGTGTAGCAACCCCTCCCACAACCTTTGCTTGCTTTTTACTTTTGCCATGAGACATGCCTGCTCCTCTTTGCCTTCTGCCATAATTGTAAGCCTCCTGAGGCCTCCCCAGAAGCCAATCAAATGCCAGCATCATGCTTCCTGTACGGCCTACAGAATTGTGAGCCAATTAAATCTCTTTTCTTTATAAATTACCCAGTCTCAGATATTTCTTCATAGCAATGCGGGAACAGTCTAATGCAGCAGATTTTAGGAATAATTTTCAGGTTCTCCCTGGGGCAACTGGCTGGTTGAGGGCATCATTCTACTATGGCAGGGAATATTTGAGGGAAAGAAGGTTTGGAGAAAAAGGAGTAAATTCAGTTGTGAATAAGTTGAGTTGAAGTTTAAATAGGGTAGCAGATAAAGAAAGCAGCAGGTAGCTGGATATAGAAGTATGAAGCTGAAAAACATCAACATGGAAGTTGATAAGAGGAAATAACAGATCAACCCCACAGTAAGTGTGTAAGGTGAGAATAATAAAAGTGGGCTCAGTGTAGATCCATGAGGAGCACCAATATTTTTACATGTCTCGATGAAGTTGTCAGAAAAGGTAGACAATTCATGTTCAATTTCCAATGATAGTTTAAAGCACCAAATTCTGAGTCAGGCTCACTAGCCTCTCTTCTCAGATCCACCACTTACCAATCTGGGCAAGTTCTTTCAATTCCCTGAGCCTCAGTTTTTCCATGTGTAAAATGGGAATACGATAGGACACATCTGCTGTGAAAACTCAATGGAATAATGTGGGTAGACTGTTGAGCCCAATGCCTAATACATGCACACATAAATATTTAATAAGTATTAGATACTTTAAGTGCTTTTGGGAAAAGGGCTTCATGTGCTTGCATTTTAAGATTTCTTCAATTCTCCAAATGCAAGTTGTTCCCCAGGCCACCAGTGTAAGGCAAGACCTTTAACAGGTTCTTCTGCATTTTCTCCTAGATGGATTGCTGAGCACCCTCCAGCAATCCTTCACCTTTTCCCCTCTCTTGACACCTTCCTGCTCCACCTCAGGGATCATTCCATGTTCTCCTCACTACACAAAAATATAGTCATCAACCAAACAAATAAATAAAACAGTAAGATAATTTCAAATAATTCCATAGACTGACTGTTGATGCACCTCCAAAATTCATATGTTAAAATATAATCCCAAATGCGGGGCAGGGGGGACATAACACAGATGTGATAGTATTTGAAGGTGGATTTTAGACATAGATTAGCATCAAGCTCATGAATGGGATTAGTGCCCTTATAAAATAAGCCCCAAAGGACTCCCTTCCCCTTTCGCCATGGGAGGTCACAGTGAGGAGATAGCCCTCTGTGAATCAGAAGGATTTCCTGATGGAAATGGACCCTCCCAGACAGCAAATCTGCATGCACCTTGATCTTGGACTTCTTAGCCTTCCAAACTATAAGCAATAAATTTATGTTTTTTATAAGCCACCCATTCTATGGTAGTTTGTAATAGCAGCCCAAATGAAGTAAAACAAATAGTGATAAAATAATGAAAAATAAACAGAGAGCAGTGATAGAATAAGTCCAAGGTGGATCTTTCCATCAGTAACACTGAACAGAAACTTAGACCCTAAATATGTGAGTGAATGTGTGGAGAGGTATGGATGGATACTACAGTTTCTTATTTGAGCAATTATTAAAGCCAGGCATGAGGCTGGATGTCTTCCTAGATTTGCATTCTCATTTGCAAACTTTCTTTTTCCCTCTTGAATTACGAAAACCCAACAAAAGAAGTGCTCTCCACCCCCTTTCCAGTCAGCCACAAAGAAAACGATGCTTTGAATTAGATGATAGATTTTTCTGTTTCTGCCACTCTAGGCACCTCCACACTTTAAGGTGTTTGATGAGTGAGAATATAAGGTTCAAAGATTCTACCACGTAGAGCATGAACTAGTAGAGTTTCTTTCCACTAAACTAAAATCCACAGTAGCACTGCTTACTTAGAAATAACATAACAACCTCTCAAATCTGCACAGGGCTTGACAGTTTGAAAACTGCTTTTATAGACTCAATTATATTTAAGACCCACAGCCACCATATGAAACAGTATTTTTTCTAATTTATAGATGAGGAAACTGAGGCTCAGAGGTTACGTGACTTTCCAAATATGCTACTTAGTGTTGAAACTAATATTTGAAGCCATTGCCCATCTGTCTCTGGGTTCACTTTCTACCACTGTTATCCCAGGGCCTCTGAAATAGCCTTGGGTCAATTTATAACGTTGGATCGGTCTGAAATTGCTAGCATTGACTCTCAGTCAGCCATAACATGCTGTCTACGTTTACTGTGGTTTCCCTGGCCTGGGGTGAAAAAAGACATCACTGTTTTTCTGGCTTACTCATCATGCTGAAAGACAAGACTTGACTGAATGCATGTCCCCTACCCTCTGGACAGTCTCAAGAAGGTTTATAATGTGGACTTGCTCAGGCTGCCCCTATGCAATGCCTCTGCTGTCCTTGAAGATACCTTGGACACTTGATTCTCGCCTCCCATGCCCACAACTGGCTCCATCTGCCCCTTCCTCTGTTGGCTCAGAGAATGAAACTGCTGCTAAAGGCCCTGGAATTGGTATTTGTACTATTTCTGTTAAGCGTTTTATTCCATGCCCACCTCAGACCCCATGGTGTCAATGCAAGTTTCCCTGGAGTGGAGCGCTCCTTACATCCCTTCATTTAGGCCTTCCATAAGTGTCCTGACATGGTCTTAACTCTGAACATCTCTGCGTTACGTATGAAGAAGCAGATGTAATCACCCAACAGGTTCTTCTTGACCACTGCACAGACCGAATCAGTTCACTGCGACCATTGTCTTGCAGTAAAGAGTTTAATTAATGTGAGTCCAGCCGCATGAAACAACTAGAGTTATAACTCAAATCAGTCTCCCTGAAGGCTCAGAGGTTAGGGTTTTTCAAGGATAGTTTGGTGGGCAGGGGTGTGGGGGATGGTTGCTGCTGATTGGCTTGGGGTGCAATCATAGAGGTGTGGAAAACAGTCCTCCTGAACTGAGTCTGCTTCCGGATTGGGGAGCCACAAGATAAGTTGAATCATGAGTCACACATCTAGGTGGGGTCAACAGTTGACATAATGCAAAAGTCTGAAAAATAGCTCAAAGATCAATCATAGGTTCCCCAATAGTGATGCTATTTATTGTAACGATTGGAGAAGTCACAAATCTTGTGATGTCTGGCCACATGACTCCTGGTCAGTAAGGGATTATGGAAACTATCACTACATTTTAGCAGGATTCAGGCTCCTCCCATAATCCTAATCTAGTAGCCTTTTATTAGTCTTACAGAGGTGGTTTTAGCACCCCAGAGAAAGAGGGGATCAGTTTTAGGGAGGGGCTGCTGTTATCCTTGTTTCAAAGTTAAATTATACACTAAATTTCTCCTGTGGTTAGCTTGGCCTATGTCCAGCAATGAACGAAGACAGCCAGGCTGTGAGGCTAGAGGCAAAATGGAGTCACCTGTGCTAGATTTCCCCCACTGTCATGATCTTTGCAAAGACAGTTTCACAGAGACTCAATGAAGTTAAGCCATTTGTTCAAATCCAAATAGGTAGTAAATGGGGGATTTAAACCCAGGCCCGTCTGATCAGTGAGTCCATGTGCTTAACCTCAATACTCCATAGGATATTGTGATTTATAAAAAGGAGTATGTATTTGGTCTTCATCCAGTTCCTGGCGCAGAGTTCCTAAAGCACTTGGAATTTCCTAAGTGAGCTGAGCAGTAAGGATGAGAGTAGAGTCTACTGTTACTCATTACAAACTCCTTTCACACACACCTGAGCTTATGTGAATGAGGTGATTATTGGAAAACCCAGAGACAACTACAGGATGGGGTCTGGTTGCCAGGGGAACCAACCACATAATTACAGGGTTGGAACTTCCAGCCCCACCTTCTGACCTCTGGAAAGGGAAGATGCGTAGATGGGTTGAAGGTTGAATTGATCACTAATAGCCAATGATTTAATCAATCATGCCTGTGTAATGCAGCCTCCAAAAAACCCACAAGAAAGAGACAAAAGAAAGAGGTTCACAGAACTTCTGTTTAGTGAGCACGTGGAGGTCCAGGAGGGTGGCCTTGCTCTGAAGGGGCACAGAAACTCCACACACCTTCCCTATCCTTTGCCCTACACATCTCCTCCATCTGGCTGTTCCTGAGTTGTATTTTTTGGTAATAAACTGGTAATACAATATGTTGCATTTTCATGAGTTCTGTGAGCTGTTCTAGCAAATGATTGAACACAATGAGGGTGTCATGGGAACCTCTGATTGAGAGCTCTAGGGGTCAAGAGAAACCTTCCCCTTTGCTCTTTGAAGATTCACTAAAAGTCAACTGATTGTAAATTAAAAATAGAATTCTAAGCCCTCCACCAACTGAACAGACACCCTTTTGGCCAAGGGGACTCCAAAGAAATGTTAAAAAATTGAGTTCCTGGCCATAAAGGGAAAGGAGGTTGGGCATATCTCATTGTATCTCTTCCTTTTTGGAGTTTAGACATAACAACGGACCAGCACTGATGTTAAAACAGAGATCATAAGGCTGACAAAGACTATTTGTGGCAATAAGATACCAAATTACAAACAAGACCTAAGGCTACACAAGGTAAGGGTTAAGTCACACCCACAGCCTGTCAACCTTGCTACATAAATCCTTCTCTTAAGACTTTTCTTTCTGCTGAATCCAAGTTTTAGACAGAGTCTTACTTCTTTAACCAGTTGCAAATCAAAGAATCTCTGAACCCATAAGGCGTAAGCCCCCACTTCAAGATATCCCATCTTCTTGGGTGAACCAATGTATATCCTCCACATATTGATTTATATATTTTCCTATAACTCTCACCTCCCTAAAAGGTATAAAACCAAATTGTAATCCAACAGCCTTGGACACACTTTCTCAGTACTCCCTGAGCCTGAGCACCCTGCTTCCCAGGCCTTTGGTCATTCTTATTGTCTAGAAATTAACATTTAAAAAATATTTTTACAGAGTTTGTGTTTTCCATTAACATGACAAAGGCAGATGAATAGGAGAAATGGCATACACATTTATTAACATGCAGGGGGAAGAATCACAGAATGATTAATTACCCCAACCCCGCAATTGGTTACAGCGGCTTATCTACTACCTTGAGGTTACAGAAAGAATGGAGGTTTGGAGCATGGCCAAAAACAGGTTATGGTGGTAAATTCAGTAATAATAACAATATCGGTTATGGGAGGGAGAAAAGACAGGCCTGGCTAGCAAAGGTGGTTTTGTTATGTAGGTGAAACCTCACAGGTAGCAGCCCCCAAACAGAAGAGATGGTAAATGTTTCTTCAAGACTTTTAAAGGTGTCAGGTTCTTGGTTAATATTTTCTGGACCTGGAAAGGGGAGGACCTCAAAGAAAGCCTGGCAGCATCAATGCAGATATTTTCTCCAGATGCTAATCTCACCTATGAAAGACACCTTTTCCAGACATCCTTCTGTTTAAGTACTCTCTGAAAAGCCATCTGAAAATATGTCAAAGCAGTATATTTTGGGGTGCGATATTTTCGTTTCATTCATAGCCAAGTTAAACAGGAGCTGTGGATAACTTGGGGCTCTACTACTTGAGATTGGCGTCTGAAGTGGGATGCAGTCTTGTGAAGCTTACCCCTTTTGCTGGAATCTGATGCTATCTAGAGACCTAGAGACAGCATCAGAGTTGAGTGAAATTAGGACACAGTCAGCGCCCATTGAGAAGAGAATTCCTTAATGTGGGTGAGAAAAAACTTACACATTTTGGTGACCAGAAGTAAAGCGTAGTGAGTCAAGAAAAGAAACAGTGCTTGTTTTCTTTTTCACTGCCCTATTCCCCTAAGGGAAAGCATTCAGTTTCAGGGAAGGGATACAGGCCCACAAGCTTTGTCCAGCCACAGCACCTCTGCTGCCTAATACGGTGCAGCGCTCAGAATTGCCCCTTGATCATCCTCACAGACACATCAAAATGCCTGAGATCAAGAAGTTGCAGGTAAACAGCTGAAGAAAAGAAGCAAAAATTGCTCAGTCATCAAAACACTAGGGAGCTGTCTTACACACACACACACACAGACACACACACTTACACATAAACACACAGTGTCGATGGGATATTTGGAGTGTAAGACAACGGCATTTTAGTTACCTGCCCCACCCTGCTTAACTGATCAGAGAGTGTGTCTAGAGGACCAGTGTATCTTCAGCCCATAGCACAGCAAGTGATACAGAGTAGGCACTCAAAATACTATTTTCAGTGAATACACAGAAGGCCGGAGTGTCTAGATATTACTGTCTTGTTATTGAAGCTTTCGAACCAATTTTTTAATCACTCATTTTCTAAAAAGGAGCAGTGAGTTTTAAAGATGAGAGCCCAGTTGAAAATACGCCTGAGTTCAAATGGGACCTTTCGCAGGCTATTTGGTTTTCTGAATTTCAGTTTACTGAACTGCAGTAAAGAGCTGGTCCCAGAATAGTGCTCACCCAGAACAGCGAGCACAGGATGTTACTCATTCTTTCTCCTTCTATATTGGTAACTTTGATCCTCAGTGACCTTTTTTTATCTAACCCTTCAAGGTGCAAACAACAGGAAATAATCTTAGGAGTGAGGACACCTGATCTTAGCACTAAATCTCTGGGCAGTCAGTTAAATCATTCAGGCCAGCCACCCCTCACATGCCTAATCAATAAAATAAGACAGGAATAGGCATCTTAGCAGGTATTTGTAAAAAGTAAATTAGACTCTACCTTCAGCAGAAAACATAACAAATCCCACTTTTCAGTCTTGCTGTGGGGGCATCCTGTGCACTGTGAAATATTTAGAACCATCCTGGACCCCTCCTTTCTTTGTGTTAAACAAAAGATATTTTACATCCCTCTATCCCTACTCTTCACTTACAAGCAAATGTATACCCAATTTAGAATAAGAATTAAAAACAAAACACACTCCCGGGTACAAATTTTAGTCCTCACCACATTTTCATCCCTTGCCATCTGAAGAGAGGCAGGACTCCTTCTCCCTCTTTCTCTCACGCTAGTCAAGGCCACAGGCTCTTTCCATAGCCTCTGGAGGCTACTCCATAGTAAGGACCATACTGCCTCCCTAACCCTTCCTTACTACTATTTAAAACCTTGTCACAGCCGGCATGGTGGCTCATGCCTGTAATTCCAGCACTTTGGGAGGCTGAGGTGGGTGGATCCTTTGAGCTCAGGAGTTTGAGACCAGTCTGGCCAAAATGGCAAAACCCCATCTCTACTAAAAACACAAATATTAGCTGAGCATGGTGGCATACACCTGTATTCCCAGCTACTTGGGAGGCTGAGGCATGCGAATCACTTGAACCCAAGAGGCAGAGGTTGCAGTGAGCTGAGATCATGTCACTCTAGCCTGGGTGACAGAGTGAGACCTTGTCTCAAAAACAACAACAACAAAAAACACCTGGTCGCTCATCCCCTGGAAAAGCAGCACATCCATCCTTACTCTGCAAACCTGTAGATGTCTCATCTCCAACTTCTACTTAATCTTTTGAGAACATCAAGCCTTTTTTGTCAAAATTGAGGGCCCTTGATCCAACAATTCAATTTCTGGGTACATATCCAAGATAACTGGAAGCAAGATCTGAAGAGATGTTTGTAGACTTATGTTCCCATGTTTCTAACAGTGTTATTCACAATGGCCAAAAGGTGGAAGCAGCCCACATGTCCACTGATGGACAAATGGATTAACAAAATGTGGCATGTTCATGCAATGTGGTTTTATTCCGCCTCAAATAAGAAGAAAATACGTGCTATAAAATCTATGAAACTTGAGGACATTATGCTAAGTGAAATAAGACAGTACCCCCCACCCCAAAAAAACTGTGTGATTACACCTATAAGAGGTACATAGAGTGGTCAAATTCATAGAGACCTGATGGTTACCAGGGCTAAGGAAAATGAGGAATGGGGAGTTACTGTTTAATAAATACAGAGTTTCACTTTCACAAGATGAAAAAGTTCTGGAGATTGGTTGCACAACAATGGAAATATACTTAATCCAAATGAACTGTACACTAAAAACGAGTCAAGACGGTACATTTTCTATTATATGTATATTACCATAGGCAAGAATAAAATTAAAATAAAAAACAAAACTGGAGGATCCTATATCTTCTCTCCATCTCTGCAGCATAGATTCCACAACCTACTCAATAGGTTTGTGTCTGCATTTTGCTTGAACTCACTCTTGTTTCTTAAAGTTATAGGAGACCCTGTCTTCCTCTCTGCATGATCCTTCGTTGGCCATTACAATAGGAAGGTTCATCCTCTCCTTGTCCTTCTTTCCACTTCTCACAGGAGGTGAGGCTTGTCTCACTAGGACAGGACAACACATCTCTCCCTTTCTTCTTTCCCTCTCCCTTTCTGGAGCCCAAACTCTGTGTCTTCTCTAACTCCCACCTTTGTCTTCATCAGGGTCACATGTGAGCTATCTTCTGCATCCTGCCTCCCTGGGATATGCTTTTTCCAGGTCCTGCATTGGGTAATGTGGTCCATTTCAGCCATGGTGCCAAGCTCATCTGTCCAACTCCAGCTTTGCCGACAATGAAACTGACTTCCTTAGAGTTATTATCTGGTTCCTGGGGCTATATTTTTACTTGGTTCAGAACTCATACAGAAGCAGTCATGATTAGCTTATTGCCCTCTCTACCCAAAGGTCCAGAAACAAAGCACTTTTTTTGGTTTTGTATCAACCTTGAAAAACATGAGAAGCAATGGCCTAAATTAATACCCAAATAATATAGTGTGTTCTACTCATTATTCAACGATTATACCGGTAGCTGGTCACTATTTTAATATGTTTTTTATCTTTTACCTTTTTTTTTTTTTTTTTTTTTGAGAAAGAATCTCACTCTGTCACTCAGGCTAGAATGCAGTGGTGCGATCTTGGCTCACTGCATCCTCCATCTCCCAGGATCAAGCAATTTTCCTGCCTCAGCCTCCTGAACAGCTGTAATTACAGGTGCCTGCCACCCTGCCTGGCTAATTTTTATATTTTTAGTAGAGACAGGATTTCACCTTGTTGGCCAGGCTGGTCTCGAACTCCTGGCCTCAAGTGATACACTTGCCTTGGCCTCCCAAAGTGCTGGGATTACAGGTGTAAGCCACCATGCCCGGTTTATCTTAGCATGACTTGAAGTTGTCACCTCACTGAGAACATCTTAGATTCCCCTTTACAGCTCCAAGCTCTGTGTCAGGTGCAGAGTAAAGCTCATATCTGTTCATTGATTGATTGATGGTAATTAGAACACAGAAGAGAAAATAATTCTCTAAGGACTGCCCTTTTTGGTCACTTTGACATGGGCATGGGCAGATGTCACGCTTAGTAGTTGGCAGCATGATAGAGCAAAAAGAATTGGAAACTGGAATAAGAAATGTCTCATCTAACTGATTTAGTTGAATCATTCATCTAAATTTGGTAAATTTAGGCATCAAGTTGTGTAGCAAATTGCTCGCCCTTCTGAGTCTCTATTTCCTTGTCTATAAAATTAGGGTCTTTGCACTGGTGTCTAAACTCCCTTCTATTTTAAACATACTCTTAATTGTATGACTCAATTGTACTTTCAGCTCTGTATTTAAGAGATTAAAGCAGAAAAACCCCTCCCTTCCCCTCCCCACTGCCTCTAGCCCGCAGAAGTGTCCAGCAAGCATTTTCCTTTTTGCAGGTGTATGGAGGATCCAGCAGGCTGCTGAACCATGATATCAAATGCCAGTCAGATGATCCCCCACTGGGTTCTTAAATCAACATGGAATGGTTCTGACCCAGTATGAGAGCAGCTGAAATTGACAATCCAAGTGTGTCTGTGGGAGGTAGCCCAAGGAGCACTCTTGATAATCAAAAGGAACAAAGATGTTCCTTTCATCAAACTATCAAAAACAAATCTAAGCCATGGGTTGTTTTAGGAGGAACACCATCCCACCCTCCTTGTTCATCCCCGCATTCCACAGTTCTTCCCTCCCTGGCTCAGCGGCTTGCCACAGGGGGAGTAAGCCACCGTGGGTTATGAGCTGTCAGGCTCTGCATTTAAATATTACTCGCTCAGCTCAGTTCAAGGTACAGGTCAGCCCGTAGTATTAAGTTAACTACATTGGGAAATACATTATCTTTTGGGTCACAGGGGTACAATGCAGTGAACAGCAACAGGATTTCCTGGTTGATAAATGGTTCCACAAGAGGTTATAGCTTGCCTGCCCTAGAAATAATAGCAATAATCCCCTACATTCATATTCCACTCTGGAGTCTGTAGAGGATTTTCACATCCATTATCTCTTAGGAGTTTCTTGAGGGAGTCAGCCCAGCTCAGGAGAGAGGGCAGAGCGCAGACATCAGTGCTCATGCCTGCTTCCCAGGACACCACGCTACGACTGGGAAGGTCCGTTGCCTCCTGGCGCCTCAGTTCATGAACTATGATCAGGAAATGCCAATAATATCTGCCTTGTAGAGGAACCAAGAAGATCAAATGAAGTGATGTTTGTGCATATTAAAAAATGATGTCATGGAAAAGAATCCATTAGGAGTGCTCTATAGAAGCAAAATTAAAAGCATAAAATAAGCTTTAATTTACCTGCTAAAACCTTATAAAACTACAAAACCGGTAGAGCTAAAATGATTTTAAGATATCTCTTTTATTTTTTATTTTGTTTGGCGTTCATTTTTTGGGTACATTTGCACGATACCTGTTAAAACTAATCTCTGCCATCTAGGAACTGGGGAAATTAAGATACATATAGATATAACTACAGCTATGACTTAAGATAGAGACTAGAAATCAGGAAGTAAGGTCAGTCTAGTAAAAGTTGCAATGACTACAACTTATATGATGCCATTAAAAGAATCCTAAGGAATGAGGTTATGCTGGATGGTGGCACTGATACAAAAGAGCTATCAATTATCAATATCCCATAAATAGCTATCAATTATCAAGGTCCCATGATATGGCAGCTGCTAGACACACCGCTCTAACCCTGGCCATCACCCTGAAAGGTATTATTGTTATTATCACCATCATCCCCATATTACAGACAGGATAACTAAGACTAAGGAACGTTAAGTATCATGTCAGCATATAAAACATCTGAGCCTGGACTCACAATGTTTTCTGTCTGAAGCCAGCGCCTTTGTCTCCTGCCCTGCACTATGCAATTTGTCTTCTTAGGAATCAGAGAAGAGGAAACCCCGATACAAGTTTTTTGATTTTTTTGTTGGGCCCTGAAAGACCCAGAGAGAGAGAAAGATTATGAAGTAAGCCATTTCAGGAGGAGGTCACAGCATGAATAACTTATGAAAAAATATCTTTCTAAATATCAGTCTGCCTAAAGAGGTGTTTGGTAATGAGCTATCCATTACCAGAAATTCTAACCACCTTTTGAGTTCAGATCTCCTAAATACCAAGTGAACAGATGACTTCCAATGATTCCTTCCTCAAAAAGTGCCCAGGCTCCTGCCTCTGTAACCCTGCCTGTAATCACTGCAATCACTCTGTTACTTCCACTTGTCCCCATCTGCTCCAGACCAATCCCCAATGCAAGTTCCATATTTACAATAAGTACTTGATTGTTTACTAAATGGTGAATGACACTGTCCTGTGCTATACTAGTCTGCTGGTTTGGTTTTATTTGATTTCCATCTCCACTTCTAGAGTAGAAATAGGAAGCTCAAATGCCAATATTGGTAGACCCCCCACTATGACACCCCACTGAAAATGTCAGAGTATTGTGCTTCCAGGCTAACATACTAGGTACAAGCTGATTTTTCCTTTTTTTTTTTTTTGACATTGACATTTCTTTATTTTTTTATATTGACATTGATTCCCAAAAGATAACTTAGTATGTAACATCCATGTTTGATAGGGTGCAATTATGGAACATTCAACAGAGAAGGACAAATGAGATAATGCATGACAGGGACAAGTGGGACAGAGGCTCCAACAAATAGTAAACACAGTTGGTCCATGAACAACACGGAGGTTAGGAGCACTGACTCCAAAATCCTGCACAGTCCAACATCCACATGCAATTTTTGTCTCCCCAAAGATTTAAACACTAATAGCCTTCTATTAACCAGAAGCCTTGTCAATAACATAAACAGTTCATTAACACATATTTTATATGTTATATGTATTAATATACTGTATCCTTATAATAAAGTAAACTAGAGAAAGTAAAATGTTATTAAGAAAATTATAAAGAAAAAATGTTTACTCTTTACTAAGTGGAAGTGGATCATCATAAAGGTCTTCATCCTCATCGCCTCCATGTTCAGTAGGCTGAAGAGGAGGAAGAGGAGGGGTTGGTTTTTGCTGTCTCAGAGTGGCAGAGGCAGAAGAAAATCTGCCTATACCTGAACCCACACAGCTCAAATCTGTGTTGCTCAAGGGTCGATTGTATAGACAATACCTATACCTCCTTTTCTATGACAAAAAATAAATAAATAAATAAAGCCCTATCAATATCAAATGGCATCCACTTGTATCAGTTTAGAGTATCCTGGCTATAAAACAGGTGAAATAGACTCTGCCTAACTTAATGGAAACATTCCCGGAGTTCAGCAAATTAAAGAAAGATTTGGATAACCAGGCTTTGGACAATACATGAACCAGGGATACTCTGAGCATTGGTTCATTCATTTGCTTGTCCATTCCACAAGAATTTTTGAGTGCCTCCATTACCTGGAATTGCTCTAGGTACTAAAAATGTACCCCATCCAGTGGAGATGGATGTGGCTGCAAAAACTAATGAGCATATTTTCAGGACATAACTGCTGTATGCTCAAATTCCAGTGCCTGCCATCATTGTAAGGCTCTGCTCAAGTTTCCATTCTCATGAAAGAATCTGAACAAATTAACCTGGATCAGTGCCTACTTCCTTGGCTAGTGTTGGCAGGGTCAGGTGGAGTTCTTGCAGAGGACCTGGATGAACACTCACACCATGAATACATCCAAAAACAATGAGGAAAAGGTACTTAACCAGAGAAAAATTGTGATGCTTTTACCAAAACAAGGGGGGTGGGGTGGGGAAGGGATGCTGAGAAGATAAAAACAATTCTTGTCTACTCTTCTATCTGAGAAGATAGCGTAAGATCAGATATGTGAAGATGTTGGCATAGTCCCTAGCACAAAGCAAGCCCTTGATGAACAAATAAAAAAATGATTAAAAATTCATCTACTATGTGATGAGACATCAGAGCATGTGAAGTAATTAATTAGGCTATTGACTATTGCTTTGCCTACAAATATATAGTCAACATGTCAGCACTAAGATGTTAGCTTTAAATTATTTATGAAATTTGAACAGCATTAATAAAAGTATTTGAAGTGAGGAAAGTGTTTTTCCTGGTGCTGCTTTTCCTGGTGCTGGTCAGACTTCAATTTAATTGAACATATAATTAAGCACATATTATATGCCACATCCTTAGAGCAGTGTACACAGATTTTAAGAGGACTCAGCAAACATAATCCTAAAGTAAAAACAATCTGAAAACTATGACACATGTGAAATGGTTGAAAAGATGAGAGCATTTGGCCTTAAGTCACAGTACTTACTAGGCATGTCTAATTATATGCAATTCTAATTGAAAGGAGAGAAAGTTTCAGGCCAATATCTTGTGACTAGTGAAAGCAAAGATTTGAAACAAGGGCAGGAGAGTAACTTAGGTATGGCAAGGACAAAGGTGTATGCGTGCACACTCTGGTGCCTAGTGTATACGTGTGAGAAAAACAAAATCTCTAGAATGCTTGCCATTGCTGCTTGCAGTATCCACCATACCTTTGGTTTATTCCAAAAGTACTGTAAATGAAACTCAAATGAGTTCTAGTTTTAAATAGCTATTCAAAGAAGGAAACTTTTGAGAAGTGGGAAAAAAATCTGAGACAAATATCATAAAATGGAGGTTCAAACCCTCCTTCTGTCACTTGGCCAGTTGTGTAACCTTGACTGCCAACGGATGTTATCCCTAGCATGCCACATCTTCCACTATTTCTGAGCTTCCAAATATGTTTCTTTTTTTTATGGCTGTGAAACAAACCACCCCAATCTCCTGGGCATAGAATGATAATCATTAATTATCATCTCCTTGTCAGAGGGTTTACTGGGCTCAGCCACGTGGTTCTCACTTAGTGTTTCTCGGGCAGCTGAAGCCCAACAGTGTCTGTGCCTGGAGTCATTAGGAAGACTGGTTCACATATCTCTTGGTTCATGCAGGCTATTGACTAAGACCATGCCAGGAACTGTAGCCAAAACACATACCAGATCCTTTCCATGCATCTTGGGCTTCCTCACAGCATGGCAGTTGGTTTCTAAGAGTAAGCATCACAAGAGAGTCAGGCAGAGACTACATAGCCTTTTATGACCTAATGTTGAAAATCTTGATGGGTCCCTGCCACAACATTCTCTTTATTATGGAGTCACTAAGGTCAGCCCATAGTCAAGGGAAGGAGAATTGGACTCCATCCTTTGATGAGAGAAATGCCAAAGAATTTGCGGACCTGTTTTAAAACCACTACAGTCCATCCTCTCGCTGCACACATTTACATTCCTTCCACATAAAAATTACCTTTCTATGCTTCTAAGACACCTCTCACCACCAAGCAGTTTCATTTATTATTACTGCAGGCTCCAGCTATAAGTTCAAGATCTAATCACCAAATTTTTATAAAATGGAAATGACGCTTTCCCTAACTACATCACATGACTACATCAAGGATCATGTTAAGTATAGGTGAGTGTATGTGTGTGTGTGTGTGTGTGTGTGTGTGTATATATATACACACACACATATATATATATACACAAAAAAAAATTTATACACAAACATAAAATCATGAAGGTTTTTTAAAAATAGGAACTGTTAATTACACATAAAGCATCTCCATTCGTGCAATTTTGATGTCTTCTTCCAGGTAATTAATTTTATGGAAATATACAATCTTCCTCCTGCCTGCACCTCTCCCACACACACACTACCTTCCTGGTACTCTGGGGAATATTGGGCAAACATTCCCACCACAAAATTATATTAAGAAGCTAAATTAACATTAAACATTGTATGATATATGCATCACACAGGGAATGTTGTTTATGGACGCTGAGATTTTCTAGGCAAACTCAGAATGCTAATATGTTTAACATCAACTATTGCATCCTTGTTCTGAGATGGCATCTAAGATATCGAGATGTGTCTTTTTCTGAATTTACTCTCAAGTACATCTGGAATTTCACTATTTTTCTGAGTTTGGGCAGTAGCTAGGAAAACATCTATGAGACAAAGATGGCTGGTTATTTCCCCAATATCTCTTTTCCCAGATGATAAATATTTTTGCTGAGCATACGGCCGTTCAGCCAAAGAGTTGGTTTCCTAATTTCTCTTGAAGCTAGGTGTAGACACGTGCCTATATTCTGGTCAATTGTACGCAGTAGAAATGCTGAGTTGTATCTTCTAAGTCAGGCCCTTGGCATACAATAAGCCTAGCGTCCCTTTCTCTTCTTGACTTCCTATTGGCTGGAACGTGGACTTGATAGTGGGAGCCACAGCTCCCACTATCTATGTTAGATCATTATCTATATTAAACCACCATATCAGACCACGAGGTGAAAAATGCATGTTGACATTGGCAGAGCAATAAGAACTTCCATATTAGCCTGACATGATATACTTGGCTGCTTACATACTCAGTTACCTAAGAGAGAAAAAACTTTTATCTGGGGTGACTGTGTTGTAGTAGGCAAAGGGAATGTTAACCAGTGAACCCACTCAGATTCTGGTCCATGATCATCTTTCAGAGATGCCCAGCATTGGCCCAACCTCCATTCCTTCTGCCGTCCAGGAAGTCACGGGCTACTCAGGGACTGTTTCCTGTGTGCCTTGCATTCCATGTGACCCATGTCTGTCACCAAATGGCTCAGATTCATCAGACGGAAGGAGATTAAACACTAGCTTTGTTGATTAACATGTTGCTTCTTGTGTCCTCATGTCTCAAACAGTACTTCCAAGAACCTATTGACAGGAACAACACTGAAAATATTTACGGTTGAAAATTTCCAGGCAATGAGCAATCGGAATGGGCCCTACCAAAAGCAACCACCTCTTCCACTGCCCTCATTAGGAGCCTAGCCATCAGTACACACCTGCTGATTGCTGCAGACAGTCCCTCCTGCCTCCTGCTCAGCTTAGCTCTCCAGCACCCGTTCTTTTCACAGAAAACACTGTAGTAGAAACTTTCTATCAACAGGGAAAAAAAAAAAAAGAGACATTACAATTAGATAATGGATTTTGTCCTTAATTTAAAATCATAGCACCTTAGGGAAGACTGCAAGACAGAATCTCTCTTCTGGGTTTTTGTATACACTTATGGAGTTCCTGGACTCATTTTAGCATTTGTATATACTCAGACTTGTTGCAGACCACAGAGTATAGGCCTTACAATCCTGGTTTTAAATTCTGGCTTGGTATACTACAAAACAACACACTGTGGCCACAGGCCATCATGCAATTAACAAAATACTTCAACACTCAAGTGGGGATACAGCATTTGCACAAATGAGGCACGTTGGTTTGCCAAGCAGTAACTGTAACAGCTGAGCAGAAAGACCAGCCTTGTAAGAAATAGCTATTTCAGCCTCAGTGACATGATAGCTATTTTGAGCACCTCTATTTAATCAAACTAAACATTCACCAAGTGCTTATCCCACACCAGACACTGACAATACCAGGTGAAAGGGAGACAAAGATTACTATGGTGAAGTCCCAACTCTCAAGTGAACAGATTGATAAACAAAAGACTCTGTAACGCTGTAGAATTTTCAAATGTGTGGAAAGTGTTATAGGAACACAGATGAGGCAGCAGTCACCTCTGCCTGGCATCAGACAGCCTAGAAAGATTTAAAAAGGCAACACTTGAGTCAGGTCACAAAAAGTGAACCAGTACTCACCAGGTAGACAAAGAAGGAAGAGTGCACCAGGTAGACAGGGATGAAGGCTATGTAGACAGGAAAAGGCACGGTGTCTGTGGGAGGGCAGCAACCAGGGATGAAGCTGCAAAATGTGGTTCTCAAACACCAGCACATAAAGAACCCCTGTGGGGCTTATAGGAACTACTGTGCCAGCACCCATCAATATTAAATCAAAATCTCTGGAGATGGAGAGGAGCATCAGGACTTTGTAAGAACTCCCACAGGAACACTAACATGTGGCCAAGATTAAAACCAAGATCAGTCTCTCTCTCTCTCTCTCTCTCTCTCTCTCTCTCTCTCTCTCTCTCTCTCTCTCTCTATCTATCTGTGTGTGTGTGTGTGTGTGTGTGTGTGTGTGTGTGTGTGTGTGCAGTGAAGACTTAGGTCTGCTCTCTTAACAAATGTCAACTACAGGATACAGTATTATTAACTCTAACTACCATGCTGCCCGTTAGATCTCCAGAACTTTCTCATCCGATAACTGAAACTTTGTACCCTTTGATCATCTCTCTATTCCTCCTTCTCACACACCCTGGCAAGTACCATTCTACTCTTTGCTTTTAGGAGTTTAATGTTTTTAGATTCCCCATAGAAGAGAGTTTATATTTGTCTTTCTGTTTCTGGTTTATTTCACTTAACATAATGTCACGTAGCTTCGTGCCTGTTGTCCCAGGTGGAAACAATGTGAGGTGATAGATATGTTAATTAGCTTGACTGTGGTATACAGTTCACAATGTATACAAATCTTTGTACATCACACTGCACATCTTAAATATCTATACTTTTATATTTGTCAATTTTATCTCCGTAGAGCTGAGGAAATAATAAAAAATAAAAACCAAGATCAAGAAGGGCTCCAAATGTTGCCCGGAAGAATGATGCAGTCTTCTGGGACACGGGAATCCTAGGCAGTCCTGGCCCCCTCATCTGCAGGTTTTAGGTGATAAATATCTGTGTAAGGTTATGTAATGTCATGCTGTCTGTGGGCAGCAGATGGGTGACCAAGAAATTCATTTCTTGGAGAAAATCCAGGTATCAGAGTTATTGACAGAACCAAGTTCCCTCATCCCAGTCCTGTGAAACTGTCCTAATTCTAAAACAGTAAAGTTCATACACTTTAGACTGGCCTCAAATATAAAAGAAAGAAAAAGGAGGAGTGGGGAGGGAGCAGAAGAGAGGGACACACTGTGATGACTGGTAACTTGACAGGAAACCCACTTCACTTTTACAGCATGTGACACAGCAGAAAGGATCTCAGTATTTACATGCTGGGATTGATTCTCAGGCAACGATGGTGGACAGGTCTCTTGGCCTATCCCCTGCTACTGATAGAGCAAAGAAGGGAAGCTAGACATGCTGTCCACTGGGCTCAAGCTTCTTTTTATTTGGAAAGTCATTTTCACCCCACACCCACGCCTTGGTCACAACCTGCAGCCACTCGGTCTGGCCTCATCCCAAGCCATTTGTGTTGTTATTTATATAAGGGAAAACCTGAGGTTGGGTAATTTATAAGGAAAGGAGGCTTATTGGCTTACAGTTTTGCAAGATGTACAAAAAATGTGGTGCCAGCATCTGCTTCCAGCTTAGGGCCTCAGGCTGCTTCCACTTGTGGTGGCAGGTGAAGGGGAGCTGGTGGGTACAGAGAGCACATGGCCAGAGAGAAAGCCAGAGAGAGAGAAAGGGGAGGGAGGTGCCAGGCTCGTCCAAGTAACTAGTTCTCACCAGAACTAACAGAATAAGAACCCACTCATTACCATGAGGATGGCACCAAGATGTTCATGAGGAATCTGCCCCTCGTGACCCAAACACTTCCTATTAGGCTCCACCTTTAGCTCTGGGGATTCAATTTCAACCTGAGATTTGGAGGGGTCAGATCTCCAAACCACACCCTTTGGCCTTTGGACAGTAAGCTGTCCCCCATTAGTCCTTCTTGTTGTCCCTCACATCAGGGTTGCAGAGAAAAACTATGGAAAGTTGGGAGTGCAGGAGCTCATCACTGTAATGTACTGGAAGGACTCACAGAACTCAGCAAAGCTGTGAGACTTAGTTATGGTTTATTATAGAGAAAAGATTACAGATTAAATTTAGCAACAGGAAAAGGTACATACAGGAAGGTCTGGGAGAGTTCCAGGTGCAAGAATCTGGTTGTTGCCTCCTGGGAAAGTCTCATGGACAACACACACTCCTTCCAGCAATGATACATGGCAACATGCACAGAGGATTGAAAACAAAAGGAGCTTGCTTGAACCTTGGTGTCTGGGTTGATTCCATAGACCTGACTGCTTGCCCACATGGTTGACCTTAGCCTTCAGTCCCTCCAGAGGTCCAGCCCATACTCTGTGGCCCAAGGTCTCCATGATAAATAACATTATTAGCATAGAAATGGGCTGGGCATGGTGGCTCATGCCTGTAATCTCAGCACTTTGGGAGGCCCAGGTGGGGGGATTGCCTGAGGTCGGCAGTTAGAGACACCAGCCTGACCAACAGGGTAAAATCCTGTCTCTACTGAAAGTACAAAAATTAGCTGGGCATGGTGGCTTATGCCTGTAGTCCCAGCTACCTGGGAGGCTGCAGCAGGAGAATCACTTGAACCCAGGAGGCGGAGGTTGTAGTGAGCCGAGATCGCGCCACTGCACTCCAGCCTGGGCGATGGGAGAGCGAGACTCCATCTCAAAAAAAAAAACATATTCCAGGTGCTTAGAGGTGATCTCCCAGGAGACAGTCAAGGCCCAAACCTTTTATTGCCCAAGGTTAGTCCTTTACTGCTCAGAACTGGTTGCATCTTGAAGTTTAGTAGACCAGAACTGACATCCTTCTGCTCCCACTTCCTGGCTGAGTGGCCTTGGGAAGATTGTTCAAGCTCTCTGAGCCTACTTTGCTTTACTTGCAACATGGAGATAATATCTTAGCTGACTGTTCAGAGCAAGGATGAAGCAAGGATGTGATAAACTGTAAAAGTAGCGAAATTAGTTACATCCTGACTCAATCCAAAATGAACCAGAGGTTATTCTTTGGGGAAGATCATAGATTTGCAATTCCTGAGGCATGTGCATTTGCAGAGAAAACTATCATTTCTATAGGGACACATCATCATTTCACTCAGCAGGCATTTCTGGGGTGCCTACGTGAGCCATATCCTGAAAAGGCAGGAATGAGAAAGGTACATTTCTGAGCAAGTTGCAGTGATTTGGAAAGCGGTGGATGTAAGGATATTAGTGAGCCTGCAGATGAGCTCTGCCCCAGTGAGATGAGAAGCAATCTGCCTATCCCAACTTCCCAAATGCCCAGAGTCAGCTTCTCTCCCTAGGCACATCTCATGTTGGGCTCTGTGTGCTGGAGCACTCTATAACAGCGACCTCCAACCTTTTTGGGACCAGGAGCCAGTTTCGTGGAAGATGATTTTTCCATGGACTCTGGAGGGGGGCAGTTCAGGACGAAACTGTTCCACTCAGAACATTAGGCATTAGATTCTCATAAGAAGCTCACAACCAAGATCCCTCACATGCTCAGTTCACAGTGGTATTCATGCTCCTATGATAATCTAATGCTACCGCTGATCGGACAGGAGGCAGAGCACAGGCAGAAATGCTCACTCACCCCCGACCCCAGCCCTGCTGCCGCTCACCTTCTGCTGTGTGGCCCTGGTTCATGGACGAGTACCAGTCTGTCAGTCTGTGGACTGGGGGTTGGGGATAACTGCTCTGTAAGACACAATTGCTGGCTGGGTGCCGTGGCTCACACCTGTAATCCCAACACTTTGGGAAGCCGAGGAGGGTGGATCGTGAGGTCAGGAGATTGAGACCATCCTGGCTAACACAGTGAAACCCCATCTCTATTAAAGCTATATATATGCAAAAAAATTAGCTGGGCATGGTGGCACGTGCCTGTAGTCCCAGCTACTAGGGAGGCTGAGGCAGGAGAATCGCTTGAACCTGGAAGGCGGAGGTTGCAGTGAGCCAAGATCATGCCACTGCACTCCAGCCTGGGTGACAGACACTCAGTCTCAAACAAAACAAAACAAAAAATACAATTGCTAGCTATAACTGCTTTTTCTCCCCTTGACTACAACTTCAAAAAAATACCCTTAACAATGTAACAGCACACACACACACATATATACACACTTCTCATATTCTTAGAATATTGCTTTCACTTTATATACAACACCTGGCATCATACAGCTTGGAGGAGGTGTTTTAAATATACTGGGCTCCCTTGCAGATGTTTTGAAAGCTAGTGGATTACAAAATATTAAATTGGAAAATTTTTCTTCTATGTTGTATATTTTATTGGACTCAAAAATCTCTAGTCTCCAGGTCTTAAGGCCTGTGATGTAGTTTGGATGTGTGTCCCTGCCCAAATCTCATATTGAAATGGAATCACGAATGTTGGAAGTGGGGCCCAGTGGGAAGTGATTGGGTCTTGAGGGGAGGCAGTTTCTCACGAATGCTTTAGCGCCATCGCCCTTGGTACTGTCCTCATGATAGTGAGTTCTCATGAGATCCAGTCATTTAAAAGTGTGTAACATCTCCCCACTCTCTCTCTTGCTCCTGCTTTCACGGTCATGTGCCTGCTCCCTCCTTGCCTTCCTTTACAATTGGAAACTTCATGAGGCCTCCCAGTCACAGATGCCACTATACCTTCTGTACAGCCTGCAGAACCATGAGCCAACTCAACTTCCTTTCTTATAAATTACCTAGTCTCAGGTATTTCTTTACAGCAATGCAAGAACAGACTAGGACAGCCTGTATAGTTTGGTGTCACTCACTCATCAATTCAACAAAATTTTATTGAGTACCTACTATGTGCTATCAGTATTGTAAGCAATAGCAGGAGAAAAAACAAACAGATGTTTAAAACCCCTGCCTTTGTGGCACGTACATTCTGGTGGACTCTGACAGAATATTGGCTTTGGAAAGTTATGAGCTAAGCACAATTCACTTATCAACTGTGAGACCCTGAGCACCTGACCAAATCCATCTGAGCCTCTTTCAACATTTTGAAACAGAACTAAAAATACCAACTTCCTAGGGTTACTTCCTGGGGTTACTTCCTAGGGTTACTTCCTAGGGTTACTTCCTGGGGTTAGCAAATAAACTAAGCAACCATAATAAAGCATCTACAATAAATTTGACTTATAGAAGCTGCTGGATATCTACTAGGTTTTCTTTCCTTCTACCATTTATTTCCAGGACCCCATGCTACCCTGGTTATAAAGCCAAGGGAAGAGAAGGCATTATTAGGTGCAGATTAATTAGAAGGAAGACATGCTTGTCACTGGACAAATTCAGGTACAACCTAGATCTGGTGTCTTGACTTGCTTACCTACTACTTCATCCTTACTCACTCAAACAAAGAAGAGACTGAGACGTAGAAGGAAAGACTCCAGGGCATGGTCAGGAGACCTGATTTTAATTCTAGCTCCTCAAACAATAGCTATGTATCTTTGTGGAACTCACTTTTCAGTCTCAATTCCCTGACCTGCAAGATGAATGGCGGTACTAGATCCATGTTCTCAAACAAGGCTACCCACTAGAATCCTCTGGGAGCTCTCACAACCTACAGAGTCACAGAAAATTACACCAGAATCCTTGAAGGAATTCTGTAAAACCTGCCCTGCTATGAAGCCAGGACTCAGAACTTCTGGGCTGCCCTTCAGCTCTAATACCCTAGGGCTACTGGGCTGGCAAACTCATATTAGTTTTAAGACAATTACCAGGTTTCTAGATTCTACTCATGTATTAACTTATTGAATCCTCAAAACAACCTCAAAATATAGGTATCATGATCCTCAGGATACAGGTTAGAAAAAGAGAGATTCCTTAACTTGCTTCAAGTCACACCCAGTAAGTTCTAGAGCTGAGATCTAAACATGAGCCTCTAGGATAGAGGCTCAAACTAAGGAAGTGTTACCCCTCCACACGTCTCCATTCTGTGTTGCTCTCAGGTCAGCTTCTGTAAGTAACATCGAAGTCTGTTAGACGCACAAACAAGCAGGCACAGTATGTAACCAGGAGCCTAGAAGTGAGAGGGAGCCCAGTACAGCCCGCCAGCAGCAGCAATCCCAGCCCGAGGGCACAGTGTCACTCTGCTTCAGGATGCGCTGTCCTCTGTGCATTCCATCTGTGGAGGACCCTTGCCACCTCTCCTGTACCTCTCCTTAGTGACTCCAAACTCATCTGACTTTTTGGTCTTAGTGCAGGATTTCTTAACATCAGCACCATTGACATTAAGGACTGGGTTATTCTTTGTTGTGGCTGTCCTGTGCACTGTGAAGGGTGAGCGGCATCCCTGGCTTTTACCTATTGTAGAGATGCAAGTTGCACACCCATACTCCTCCCTGTGTCCCTATTGTAGAGATGCAAGTTGCACACCCATACTCCTCCCTGTGTCTTAACCATCAACAATGTCTCCAATAGTTTCCAAAAGTCCCTTAGGAGGGGTAAAATCACCCAGGGTAAGAACAACTGCCCAGGGTTCCCATGTCCCTGATGGGTGCTTCCTCTACTTCCTGACCAAGTCTGATTTCACTCTGATGGTTCAGCCCTCCCTTCTCAGCATCCGCTGCCTCATATGATTATCCGTCTCAGCATTGTCCTCAGGAGGCTGGCCTCTTTGACCTCCAGGAAATAAGCTCTGCTCAGTCAAAGGGATCGTATCTATCTATCTATGCAGAGTCAAATATACATATATACCAATATATATTCATGTGTGTGGTAGTGTGTGTTTGTTATACGATACACACACAGTCACATCAATCAATAAATATTCTCTACTCCTTCGGCATCCTGGAAAGGATTTTCTGCCTCGCTACATTTGGGATGGGGGTGGAGGTAGTTGGTCTTATTCTCTTTGAATACACATCACTCAAACGTACCATCAACATTTTTTGTGTCTAAAGCAAGACATAAATTCAATTAATTGACAAAACTTACTACTGTGGGTGCTGTAAATGCCCAGTGGGTTCACCATTGGGGCCCGCTGCCGTAGACAGAGTTGATTGATCAAGACAAGGGAATTGCCAAAAGCGAAAGGAGTCAATTCACGCAGAGCCGGCTGTGCGGGAGATCAGTTTTATTATTACTCAAATCTAGTCTCGCCGAGCATCCAGAAGCTTATAGTTTATCATAGTTTTAATGATAACTTGGCAGGTAGGGGCTCACGAAGTGGGGAGTGCTTTTTGGTCAGGTTGGAGATGGAATCACAGGGCGTCAAAGTTAGGTTTTCTTGCGGTCTTTTGTTCCTGGGTGGGACGGCAGAACTGGTTGAGCCAGATTACTAGTCTGGGTGGTGTCAGCTGATCCGTCAAGTGCAGCGTCTGCAAAATATCTCAAGAACTGATCTTCGGTTTTACAACAGTGATGTTATCCCCGAGAGCAATTTGGGAAGGTTCAGACTCTTGGAGCCAGAGGCTGCATGACCCCTAAATTGTCATTTCTAATCTTGTAGCTAATTTGTTAGTCCTGAAAAGGCAGATTGGACCACAGGCAAGAAGGAGGATCTTTTTGGGAAAGGGCTGTTATCAATTTTGTTTCAGAGTCAAACCATGAACTGAATTCCTTCCCAAAGTTAGGTCGGCCTACACATAGGAATAAACAAGGACAACTTAAGGGTAGAGGCAAAATAGAGTCAGTGAGGTCTGACTTCTTTCACTGTCATTATTTCCTCAGTTATAATTTTGCAAAGGTGGTTTCAGTGCTGACCACTCTACATTATTTACAGTATATTGGATAATTCACATGAAAACCATGTGCAGTAAAGATTATCATTATTCTCATTCCTTTTCCATATTAAAGCAACTAAAGCTCAGGGCAACAAAGCAAATACTCCCAAGGGGGGTGTCAAAATGTTTATTCCAATCTCAGGCCCTAATTTAAAATCCACTATTTTTTACATGGTATTGCATTGCTTCTCAGTCTTCTTTCTCTCAAATCTCTTTCACATTGTATTAACAGGGTTAAAAGTGGAAAGCCCTGCATGGTACCACAGGATGGACTTTGCTACATGTTAGATAGAGAGCTTGATGCTAATAATTGTGACACTTGCCCCAAAATAATTAGGGCTTTTATAAGACATTGCAGGCACAAAGTTCACAAAACAAAAATTAGAGTAGGTTAATTCATAAGCAGGTGATTTCTATTTTCTTGCCCAATATTTCATTCCTGTTGTTGTGCATCTCTCTTTTCCTCCCTTTTCAAAACTTGATTGGCTTTAAGTTACAAGTGGTATCGGATATCTGACTCAGAGTGGTTGAAGTGAAAAGAGAATTTTTTGGCTCATGTGACTAGGAAGCTCAGGAATGGGTAGGTCCTAGAGTATGTCTTTCTCTTCATGTTTCAACCCTGCTTGGTTTCATCTACTAAAAGATTTCCCTCAGAAGCCTGCCTGCATATCTAAACTCACTTCTTCCTTGTTCTTCAACGTCAATGGAAAAAGAATCTTACTGCCAAAGTTCATGTATTAATTCCAGGAAAGACACTGACTAAGCCTGCATGGGTTGTATATGAACACCTGTAAGCCAATCACTCTACCTAGATGGATGGCGTGCCCTGCCCAGTTAAGGTCACATACGCTTTGTTGAGCTAGGTGTAAGGGCAATTAATTTCTATCCTCTATCAAGACTGCATGGATGGAGGGAGGGATTCCCCAAAGGAATCAGAAAAAAAAGTGTTGGAAAGCATGCTGGATACACACACACACACACAATGTGACTAACACTGTCTTCTATAATAATAAAGTAGGACAATTTCAAGATCTTTACACCTTACCCAAGCCTCCTAAAACTCTCAAAGTTATTGCCACTGGTGAGACATAGAAATGCTTTCTATGCAGTTCAAAGTTGTCCTGATGGCTTTCTGGAGCCACTCTGCTCCTTTGCTACTTTTCCTACCTCTACCAATCCTCCCAGTATTTGAAAACCTGGGAACACACAGTCCCATCCTATTTCCACAGTCCATAAGCAAGATGCCACCAGGTATTTAATCCCTTATTGTGTCTGCCCCATCCTGTGTCCCAATGTCTGTCTATAGGATATGAATTTTATGAGATTCTGCTGCTTACTCATGAAGATACTATGGAAGGCTTTATTGACAGTGAGACATAATAAAGACTCAATCCTTTGCTCAAAATAAGTTGAGTTGATTCTGAATGATATACTGCAAAAATTGGAAAAACATTGCTGTGTAAACCTCATTCCTTTAGAGTTGGTTCTGGTGGAGATACACTAGTGAGAGTCATTTTAATACGCATCATGATGAGCGGGACACGGGAATTGAAATGAGGTGAAGAAGAAGAAAGTTCAATGATTATGGAGATCACTAAGGAGAGTTGGTCACCCTGTTTCAAGAAAGAAATGATGATTGTCAAAATTATACAAAAGAACCATACAGCTCATTTCTATGAACCCAGAAAGAGCAGTATTTAAACTCAAGCTTTCCAGGTACTTTAAATCTGCCATTATGGAATATGATACCCACACAACATGAAAGGTGATGTGAAGGAGAGGTTTAATTACATAGCGACACTTGATTTGCTCAACTTTTTTTTCAAAACACATATTGGATGTGCCACTGCCAGTGCCACTCCTCCATGTACAGTCCCAGCAACTGAAGAGAGTCTCAGAACCAGTTACAGAACATTGATTCGTACACTGTCCCCTTTTGTGCTTTGGCTACCAGGAGGCCAAATTTTGTCCTCAATTCTTAAACTTTACATACAATTGTTTTTACATTTGCTATCCTAATCTTCACCACAAATATAAGGTAAGTGCTATCACACAGAATTTACAGATGCAGAACTGAGACTCAGAGAGATGAAGATCAGATGGGGGCAGACCCACAGCTGGAATCTGGTCTGGTAGGCTCTAATTTCACTTCAGTGTCAGTGCCCCTTGTCTGAAATTTCCATTCTGAACCCCACTTGAATGTGATCTCTTCCCTAAACTCCCCAGATCGCAGGCTTGTTGTATTAGGCTACCACAGTGATGAATATCAATGGGCTACCACATTGTGCCAAGGCTTTTAAGAGTTTTTGAGCATCACTAATGTACTGACCTTTTCAAGAACTAAGCAACTGTTCAAATGTTATAAGGTCTCCATGCTTCAAGACAATTCTGTTTTCCACACATTTATTGCACCTGGATAAGTAAGCTGAACATGGGTTTTCTAGAACATGGGTTTTATGTTATTATTGTTGCAGAAGCAAAAATATCTCCAAAATTAATGCTAAGGAGAGGTCAAATAAAGACTCTTTGGAGACTGTGCCAGTCGGATGCTCATTATTATACTAATGTTGCCCATGCAAAGCCTTCCGTGACATCCTCCAATATATGCAAATATGCATTGGAAAAAATGGAAATGTATGTAAATGATGCAAAGGTTACACTGGCCTATTAACATCACAAATCCCCATTTACAGTCTACTTTTAATTTAAGTGATCTTTCTATTAAGAGAACCACTTATGAAGTTAATCTGGAACGAAATCACAGCGTGTCGATTAAAAGGGTGTGACAGTGAGACCACCATTAATTGGTGCCTTTTAGCAGATGTCTTAATTAGGCTTCTTGGTGGCAGATTGACCAACCACACTCTGTGAAAGTCATTTTCAAGTTTGCATCTTGAAAATGAGGGCTCTCTTTTTCAAACTTTCTCTTTTTCTTCTTTGTGTTTAAATCCTGCCTATAATAAGGTTTCCCTTTGTACATTTTTTCCTCAAAGATTTTATTCTTTTTCTCTTTTCTTCTTACTATAAGGGTATGCCAGAGAGAATATTTCACCCCTAGGGGCTGGGGCACTGAAAGCCTTCATTTATTTGAAGTATTTCTATTATCTTAAATATATATTTGAAATTTGTATTCATCATCTTAAAACAGCCAGGCTTATTTTAATATAAAATTTTGTTTAAAGTCATATACCATCTAGTAAAATTGAAGTCATGTTATTCTGTAGTTTTGTCTATCTGTGGCTCATGATCTAAGTGGTAGGGGCAGGCCTTACATACCTAAGTTTGAAAAGCATGAATTGAATGAAAAGAGCTTCAGGACCATTTAAACTGAGCTCAAAACTTGATGCTGCTATTTATTAAGGGCATGACTTGGGGCAAGTTATGCAGTCCAGACTGACTTCTTCAATGCTAGAAATCCTACTTTCCTACTTTCTTTTCACTCCATCACCTAGCTCAGGACCTGACACACAATTCATGCCCAGACTTTTTTTTTTTCAATAAATGCTGTCTCTATGCCTAAATAATTTTTCTTTCCAAAATGGTGATAACATCTTGGCGTCTACATCACAGTGTTTCGGTGAGTATTTTAAAGAAATATTTCCCTTTCTTTTAGAAAGAATAATTTCCCTGTACAAGTAAATAACTATTTTGTGATAAAAGAAAATGCCTAAGCAAATTTAGATGCTACTAATTAAGACAAGTGTTTTATGGCTTTTCTTGGGAGAGAAAAAATAAAATGCCATATATAGAACGTAATTAGAAATTAAGAGTGGAGTATCTCCTGTTGTCATAGACCAGAGGTTAACAAACATTTACTGAGGAGTCAGAGAGTAAATGTTTTCAGCTTTGTGGGTCATACTGTGTTTGTTGCAACTACTCATCTCTGGCATGTACTGCAAAAACAGTCATAGACAATGCTAATCAATAGGGTTAAGTAGCTGTGTTCCAATAAAATTGTATTTACAAAAATACGTGGCAGGTTGGGTTTGGAAGGCCATACAGACTGTACAGTCCCCTCTATAGACGATTCAAATGTTACATCCTGGAAACTGTATAGTTGGTTTTAGAGACATCAGATGAAATTCATTTAAGCTTAGGAAGATAGATGTAAACCATAAAGCACAATCTGAATGTTCAAACACAGTAAGTCATCTCTGAATGTTGAAGACAAGTAAGACAACATTGTTCAGATGTAAGACATGATATTTAGCCATGTAAGATGCAATATTTAGCCTTGTCTTCTTTTTTTGTTTGTTTTGTTTGTTTGTTTGTTTTTTGAGATGTAGTTTTACTCTTGTTGCTCAGGCTGAAGTGTAATGGCCCAATCTCACTGCAAACTCTGCCTCCTGGATTCAAGCAATTCTTCTGCCTCAGCCTCCTGAGTAGCTGGGATTACAGGCACCTGCCACCACCCCTGGCTAATTTTTGCATTTTCACTGGTGATGGGGTTTCACCATGTGTGCCAGGCTGGTCTTGAACTCCTGACCTCCAGTGAATCACCCACCTCGGCCTCTCAAAGTTCTGTGGCTACATGCATGAGTCACTACGTCCAGACTCCTCTTTTTATTTATTTATTTATTTATTTTTGAGACAGGGTCTCAGTGTCACTCAGGCTGGAGTGCAGTGGTGAAATCAAAGTTCATGGCAGACTCAACCTCCCAGGTTCAAGTGATCCTCCTACCTCAGCCACCCAAGTAGCTGGGAACACAGACATGTGCCACCATGCCCAGATGGTTTTGGTTTTGCTTTTGTAAAGACAGAGTTTTGATACGGAAGTGCTGGGAAGGGAAGGGCGTAGTCCCTTTAACTGTTATGGAAAGAGGAAGCAAAGTTCTGGGAAGAGGAGGGCATGGTCCTGGCTAGGGTTCCACCTCCAGGCCTGTGCTCACAGACCTAGGTGAGGACAGGTATTTTGTTTTCTTGCTTAAATGTTGCATTTCCACCCTGGCCTGCCACACCCCCATCCTGTGCTATAAAATCTCCAAGACCCGGCAGGGCACGGTGGCACATGCCTGTAATCTCAGCACTTTGGGAGGCTTAGGCGGGCAGAACGTGAGGTCAGGAGTTCAAGACCAGCCTGACCAACATGGTGAACTCCCTTCTGTACTAAAAATACAAAAATTAGCCGGGCATGGTGGTGTGTGCCTGTAATCTCAGCTACTCAAGAGATCGAGGCAGGAGAATCGCTTGAACCCAGGAGGCGAAGGTTTCAGTGAGCTGAGATTGCGCCACTGCACTCCAGCCTAGGCAACAGAATGAGACTCTGTCTCAACAATAACAACAAAACCTCCAAGACCCTAGCAGGCAGACACACAAGCAGCTGGAGTCAAGAGGAGCACATCAACAGAAAAACACATGGGTGGCTGGACATCGAGAGGAATTCACCAACAGGCACTGGCATGCCAGCAGGACACTGACCATCAGAACAATGTGGAGTTTGGCTAGGGCAGTCAGAAGAGAGCCCAGGCTACTGGGCTGCCTGACTCCAGGGGAAAACCATCTCCCTTCTGACTCCCCCATCTGCTAGGAGCTACTTCCACTCAATAAAACTTTGCACTCATTCTCCAAGACCGCGTGTGATCTGATTCTTTCAGTACACTAAGGCAAGAACCCCAGGATAGAGAAAGCCCTCTGTCCTTGCAATAAGGCAGAGGTCTAATTGAGCTGACGAACACAAATTGTCTACAGATGGCTACACTGAAAGAGCACCCTGTAACACATGTCCACTGGGGCTTCAGCTGTAAACATTCACCCCTAGACACTGCCGTGGGGTTGGAGCCCCACAGCCTGCCCATCTGTTATGTTCCCCTAAAGGTCTGAGCAGCAGGACACTGAAGAAGTGAGTCACTCCCCCTGTCACATGCCCTGTGAGAGGGACAAGGGAACTTTTCCCATTTTAACTGGGGGCTCATATGGAATTTGAACCCAGGACCTCTCACTCCACATTAGGGACCATTTTTCCTCAATATTCTGAGGGCCAAAGTAGTCCCAATGGTTCAGGATACACTCCAGACAAGTATAAGCTGGGGGTGGTGAAGATAACTGGTTGCCCATTCTGAAAGTCAGGGAACACAGGCATCTCTCATTCCCTTCCTTCTTTCAGCAAATACTCAGGATGTGATGGAGGGAAAAGGCGAGCATCCTCCCTTCACTCTCCACCTCTTGCACCTGAACCCCGATGACCTTGGCAGATACTGGCCGTGGGTACCAATGCAGTATGTACCCATAAAGCAGGGAAAACCTGGAGAACAGAAATTAAGCACCCTCATCTATGCCTCCCTTTCTCCCTGCTGTTGGCAAACTTTGAATTCTCTGGGCCTGTTTATGCCGTGAATCATGACCTCCTTTGTGGGGTGGAGTTCAGTCAGGAAGAATTGGTCCTGCCCATTTACATTGTGCCTGTTGCCTGACTTTGAATCCCTCAGACCTGGTTTTTCTTTCTAGGGCCTCAGCCTGAAGCTTGGAATCAAGTTTGGGACTGAAAATACATTTCAGTGGTTGTTTGTATCCATTTAGTGCCTCAAATAAGCCCTGCTGAATTCGCAGTATCAGCCAGCAGGGGCCGTTCCTCTGTTAACTTCCTTATCAGAAACAGAGTTGAGAAGGGGAGGCTTCTCACTTAGACATGGAAGAAAGAGAAAAACAGTTTAAAGAGAAAAAAGGGGAGATTCTGGGGAAGAACTCCTTGCACAGTGCAACTGGGTTCCTCTAATTCTTACATCATTCCCTTGGTTCAGACTGGGTTGAACTCCTTGGCCAGGGGAGGAAAGGTTCCATTGGCATAGCAGGTGAGAAGCGCCCATCTATTGGTCCTGTGGGGATGCAGCTACCACTGTGGCTTTCTCCCACCACATCTCATGGGTGCTGGGCTCTGCCTTTGCCTGCTGTGGGCACACTCAGGCACCCAAACTGGGAAGGGAAAGGATAAGGAGGGGTGCCCAGAGCCATGTGTGCCTATAGCTGTTGAGGTGGAGGCATACATGGCACCTCTAGGAAAAATCGATCTGACTTGCACCTTCAGCTGCTGTGCCAAAAGTTCAGTTTACTTAGTAAAATTGCCACAGCTTGTACCTAAACTCTTAACATTGTAATGGAAAGGATAACAGCCATTTCAAACCATGTGACAGAGAAAAAAGAGATGAAAGGAAAACAGAGCCTCTTACCTGCAGGAAAGAGGGAGATGTGGCAGGGTTTTGGAAGAAAGGCAGACCTGACAGTTTCACAATTACTCACAGTAACCTTCAGAGATCCCGGACAAGCCCCCAGTTGAAATGGAAAAAGTTCCCTTGTGCCCTTCACAGGGTGTGTGACGGGGCAGTGGCTGGCTTCTTCAGTGCCCCACTGCTTAAAGCTCTAGGGGGCACACAGATAGGCAGGCTTTGGGGCTCCGACCCCACAGCAATGTCTAGGGGTGAATGTTTACAGCTGAAGCCCCAGTGGGCATGTGTTACAGGGTGCTCTTTCAGTTCAGCCGCCCATAGGCAGCTTGTGTTAATCAGCTCAACTAGACCCCTGCCTTATTGCAAGGACAGAGGGCTTTCTGTATCCTGGGATTCTTGCCTTGGTGTACCAAAAGAATTGGATCACACGTGGTCTTGGAGAATGAGTGCAAAGTTTTAATGAGTGAAAGTAGCTCTCAGCATATGGGGAGCCAGAAGGGAGATGGTTTTCCCCTGGAGTCAGTTCACTCAGTGGCCCGGGCTCTCCTCCAACTGCCTCAGCCAAACTCTGTGTTGTTCTGCCAGTAAGTGACCTGCCATCATGCTAGTGCCTGTTGGTGCATTCCTCTCGACATCCAGCCATCTGTGTGTTCCTCTACTGATGTGCTCCTCTTGACGTCTGTGTCTGCCTGATTGGGTCTTGTGGATTTTATAGGCACAGGATGGGGGTGTGGCAGACCAGGGTGGAAATGCAACATATGAGTAGGAAAACAAAAATACCTGTCCTCACCTAGATTCATGAGCACAGGCCCAGAGGTGGAGCCCTAGCCAGAACCATGCCCTCCTCTACCCAGCACTTCCCTGCCCCTTTCCATATTATTTAAAGGGACCATGCCATTCCCTTCCCAGCTCTTCTGAATCAGTTTCCCCATGTTGTCCAGGCTGCTTGAACTCCTAGGCTCAAATGATCCTTCCACCTCGGCCTCCCAAAGTGCTGGGGTTACGGGCATGAGTCGTAACACACAGCCTAGCCTTCCCTATTTAAATAAACTTTATCTCAAAACATTTTGTACTGACTTCAGTGAAGACTAATGTGATGTTGCAGGGCTGTTTCTGCAGAGATTTGAAACTTAATATACCATAAGCTTCAGGGTGTAGGACTGTTTTCTAATGGCAAGGAGAAACAGATCAGGTAAATGCTTGGCTTTCAGATGACCTTATTTAAGTTACCAACCCATTGTCTCAAATAGAAGAAAATAGGAGTAATATAATTAAAAATGTTTCTCTTGGGCCCTCAGAGAGCAAGGGTTGAAATGCCATGTCAGGAGAAAACACAATGATCTTAATTATGTACCCCAGGGGACAGTTTGATGGAATAGAAAAAGCATAGACATTCGTAGACAAAAATCAAAATTCAAATCTCAGTTTTGTCACTTATTTTATGATGAAGAATGAAGTTCTTTAATCCTTCTAATCCTCCGTTTCTTCATTAACCTGTAAAGTAAAGATGACAAAATCTGTCCTTAAAATATTTGGTTGGTTGAGAGATTTCAGTGAGCTGGATGCATGTTCATAGCACAGTTGATGATGCACAGTATGAGCTCCATAAATGTTCATTTCTTTACTTTCCCATCTCCTTTCCCCAACTACACATAAAATAAGACCTTTCCGCTGCTCTCAGCCAGATCATCCATTTCCCCTGCTAATAAATGAGAGTTTTATTGCTCCTTTTCAGATGTGGAATTATACTATTGATATCACTGCTACTGTATCTTAATCCCTTTGCTAATGTACCATTTTACCTTGAATCGTTACATAGTGTCCTGCCCCTCCTACTCCTCTCCTGCCTTGCTGCAAAGTCATGAGTCAATTCTTTTCAAATATTGTCCTAATAATAGCAGTCTCTTACAAGAACATCTTAATTGCCCTCACTCATTATATTTCACTTTTTTAAGTCATCTAGCTGTTTACAATTGTTTCTTTCTTTTATCCAGTTGTAGTCATGCATTTAAAAGCTTAGTGTTATGTGTATGTATTTGTGCATAAGTATACTTGATAGTTATACACACACACACATATCCTTTTTCTTAATTTCCTGACACTTTTTTTAGTAAATAAGTTATAATTTGGTAAATAAATAAATTATTAGAAAACAAGATTTGAGAGAAATGCATTAATACAGTTAGAATATTTAAAAAAATGCAAACTTTTCAGGCCTAGTTAAAAGCATGCTTTAGTAACATTCATCTGCATTCTTTTGACATTTAAAATTTCAATTGCTGCTTATCTATTCATTAGAGAAGATCAAATACGACTTGTTTTAACAAGTTTTGACTTTTCTACTTCATTTTCAGCAAATCATAAAAGCTCAATGTCTAAGGATTTCACCTTCAAGGTTGATATCATACACAAGCATAAATGTGAACTCACTGGGCTGAAGGTCTGATGTGCAAAAGAGAATCTCTCAGGTAGAATACAAGATTAGTTGACTGAACATTGAATATTTGGAGACTAACACCGGTGCTCAGAAATATGCAGGGGCGGGGGGCAGTGTCAGGAATCTACTGTATTCTTAGAAATAATTATTATTCCTCTAGGCAGCACTAAGAGACTGGAGATGAACTGACCTTAACAAAACAGCACTCTCTGGTCCTGCTGCCCCTAATCGCATTCTTCTCACATGCATTCTTCTCACTGTGGCTAGAATTATCTTTATAAACTGCAAATCTGATCTTGCACAACACATTTCAATGGCTCTCAATTACAGACAGCAAGACATTCAAACTCTTTGGGATGATTTTTAAAATTTCCTTATCACTGTCTCATGAGGAGCTATCTCCACCCTCATTTCCTAATATTCCCTTACATATAGGGTTACTAGACTTAGTAAAGAAGAAAGAAAGAAAACCAGTTAATAATATTTCCTATGTCCCATGCAATGCTTGGATATAGTTATACTAAAAAATTATATCTTGTTTATCTGAAATTTAAATTTAGCTACATGTTCTGTATTTTATCTGGCAAGCCTACTTACATGGGTATCATTATCCAACCAAATTGAACTGTTCTTGTAGTTTCTAAAATGTACTTTTCTACCTTGCTTAATTATTTTTGCAAGAGCAGGACCATGTAATCAATCCCAAATGCTTTGCACATTGTTGATATAGACAAGAAGTAGTTGTTGAAGGAAGAAAGGGCGGGAAGAAAAGGAGGCAGAAAGAATGGGGTAAAGTAAAAGAAAATGCTTTTAAATATGAGGCTCATATCCTCCCTAAAGTAAAACCTTCTATTTCTAAATTTCTCTGGAAATCCTTTCCTTGCACCTCTTGATGGAGTTAAATGTTTCTTCATCTGAGCTTCCATGGCATCATAATATATCCCCCTAAAAGAATGTGTTACAGTTCTGCTATTATTATTTACTCACCTTAATCTCCTACTAGACCAAATTTATCCATATCAGAGAATAATTTTCTTTGTATTGTTTACTTTTCCCATGGTGCCTGGGACATCAGAGGCATTCAATAAATGTTTGGTTAAATGCCTGGTTAAATGAAAATTTTACTAAAATAACTAATAAAATCAGTTAATTTTTAAAATAGATCCAGAAACATCTCAGGCTATTTTTTTAAAGAACAAAGGATAATTGAGATACTTTGCCTAGAAGGATCCTTCTAAGTCAAAATGAAGCATTGCTAAAGCCTTCTTTGTCCTATCCCATGAGGAAGCAGGTGCTTTTAGAGATTCATGCCAAGCAGCCTGGCAAAGCTACCACTACTTTGAGGGATCTTCTGTAAGTGAATCCATTCAAGGCCACCAGACACAGCTTTTAGTGGATATATTTGTGTCAACAACATCCAGGTGTGCTTCATGGAATGCAGCCAAGATGGTATGGAAGCTGCCATCTGGAAACATAGCTTGATTTTCCCAAGAGAGGCTTCCTCTACAGACTAACACTTCTTTTTGAGTTTCTGAGGCCTTTTCTTTCCTGGACACTTCTGGCACATGAAGTCTGGAATCTATCCGGAGTCCCAAGTCCAGTGTCCTTTGACTCGACCAGCCTGAAGCTGAGGGACGAGTGAACTTCTCATATCCACATGTCTGTGATGTTATTATATCATATATATATAGATAGGCTTTTGCCCACAGTTCCTGACTCATAACCTCCATAACCTTTGTTGTAGACCTTTGTTACAATGTTGGGTGTGTTAGGACTCAGGGGCAGGCCTCAGGAAACACAGTCTCTCTGACCTTCTCTTGCCTTTCTTTACCTGGTCCAAATCTCTCCTACCTTTCTGACTGTGGGTCTTAAGGCCCTTCCCAGAAAGGTTCCTGCCCTTCACCATTGAAGAAAGAGTGCTGATGTCATGAAGCTTCAGTAAAATCCAAGAGGACTTGGTTTGGGGAGCTACCAGATAGCTGACCACATGGAGGTTCCTAGAGGGTGGTGCACCCAGGGAGGGTATGGAAACTCAACACCGCTTCCCCAATACCTCGCCCTATTTATCTCTTCCTCTGTGTCCTTTGCAATATCCTTTACAATAAACCCATAAAGCAGGCATAAGTTTTCCCTGAGTACTGTGAGCTACTCCAGCAAATTAATCAAACTCGAAGAGGGGGTCCTGGAAACCGCACCTTGAGGCCAATCAGTCAGGAGTTCTGTAGGCCTGGACTTGCTACTGGTATCTGGGGACATCGGAGGTCAGTCTTGGAGACTGAAGCCTCAACCTGTGGAATCTGATACTATCTCCAGGTGGAACGCCTCCAGGTAGAATGCCACCCAGCTGCTGTCTGCTGCTTAGCGTATGGGGAGAAATTCCCGCACATTCGGTCACAAAAGTCTTCTTCTGTGTTGATTTTTGTGGTGGTAGTGTGAGAGCAGAGGAAAAATTTAGTCTGAGAGTTTTCCCAAAGCAATGTCTAATAAAGATAGCACCACACAAGCCTACATGAGCCCCTGCTAGAATGACCCTGTTAACATGTGAGTCTGATCTTATCAATGTCTTTCTCAAGAGCCTCCTGTCGTCTCCATCTTACCCAGAATGAAAAGCAGAGTCCTCAAAATGAACCATAAAGACATACAGGACCTGACACCCTGCTACCGCTGCAACATCCTCTTCTTGCATTCTTCCTGCCACAATGGCCTCTTGCTATTGCAGAAACTCTCCTGTATGCTCCCATCTCAGGTCTCTTAAACTGGCTGTTCCCTGTGCCTGGAACATTTCTCCCCATGAAATCCACATGGCTGGCTCCCTTACCTCTACAGGGTTTTTCTTCAAATGCCATCTTGTCATTGAGGCCATCCCCTCATCCCTCCCTTTTTATTTTTCCTTATAGCAATTATTACCTCCTATCATACCATATTCCATTGTATGTTTTATTTTGTCTTTCTCCTTTAGAATGTAAGCTCCATGAGGGTGCAACTTTTGTCAGCTATACTTACTGCTGAATCCCCAGAGTATAAGAGAATACCTGGCAATAAATTCACATAACATTTGTTGAGCAAGTAAGCATCTGCACTCACTGGTCAAATAATCATCAACAGCGAAAGCAGGGAGAAGTAAAAAATAATAGCAGATATCAAAGTCCAAAGAAAAATCAGGACTGCTTGATTTTATTCTTCTTGAGTTGACTCTCCAGAGCCTCTGTGAGTTGCAATTTTCCTCCTCAGTGAAATGGGAACACTTCCTTTTCTAGTTACTCTAATTATAGCTCTTCTTGTCCCAGCCCTTCAGAGCTGTATATATTAGCAATTCTGCAATCAAGATTCCACAGCTCCTCTGGATTTTAGAGAGGGGTTTTCCCTGCAGGTAGAGTCTACATTTAGTTTGGCAGTCACTAGCAGAGTGACTAACTGGCTGATCTGAGTTGCTGGCAGCTACTAAGCCAAAGTCTTTCTCAGTGGCCCCTTTGCACATACTCAGTTGTAGGATTTGGCATCTGTCACAATGAATAGACCCGAGGTTCATTGGAACTCAAGTCCTGAAAACCCACTTAACTGTGTCAAGTTCCTCTCTATAGAGACTAAACCCTGCCCCTACAAATCCAGTTACTTGATGACTTCCATTTCAAAAGGGAGATGCCACTCTGTACCTGGAAAAGGATGGTATAGAGTCAGATGTGCTTCAGTTCAAATCTCAACCCCTTCATTTCCCATCAGAGTTGTCCTGAACAAGTTCACTCCCTCTGGGTCTCTGCTTTCTCAGTTGTGAATGGAAGTATTGTTCAGATCGCGGGACAATTATGAGAATTTACAGAGACAATACAAGAAAATCTCTCAACACAACAGCAACATAGATAAGTCGTTCAGCAAATCTGAGGTCTCTTCTAACTTTTGGAAAATTCAAGCTACTCTACTCTGCTCCCTGGCTGATCCTTGGCCATCAAGCCCAACCTGGCTCTATCCAAAGTTCAACATGCCACTGTGAACCCTGAGAACGAGTCTGCTGGTCACACCACTTGGGAACACACCCTGCAGCCTGCTAGGCTGCTATTTGATCCCATCAAATCCCCAGACATGGTTCCTGATACCTGTAGGCTTTTGTGAGAAATAAGGATAGGCTGTGTTAAATTGGGTCACAACCTTTAAAGTACTGCTTCAAATATGAGGCACTAACTTTTTAATGTAAATTTTAAATCCTGCAGAAAAAGGCAAAGAGAGAAGAATTTCCCGTACATCAAGGACCCCTACATTGTCACTGTGATGTGCAGTTTTCCATACTTCATTCCCAGTGACTCAGCCAGTTCAATATGAGCGTTCACAAAACAGAGAAACTGCAGCCCAGATATTTTAATACCTGGGTTCTTGAAACAAACTTACTATGAAGGAGAGTTTAAATCCAAATGGCTCTGATTTAATAGATCATGCTTTTTGAACTTCATCGTGCTTCTCACAAAGATATGTTTAACAAACCAAAAATTATTCCAAGCCAATTTACCAAGTTAACCAAAATTAACCAAAAGTCCATCATATGAACCTTCTCTGTCAATAAAAAGTGATTTCTCTTTTACTTTACTTTTATATGGACAATTAAGGAAACAGTAACTCATGAGAATGGGAACTCCTACAATAAGGTGGCATGTCTCATTTATCTGTCTAACCACAGAGTTCCTTTCACACAATAGGTTATAAGAATTTTCGTTAAATGCACTCTTTGTACCTAGAATTTTAAATTGTTTTCCATAATTGAAAATAATAAGGCTGGCTAGGCATAGTACCTTATGCCTATAATCCCAGCAATTTAGGAAACCTAGGTGGGAAGATTGCTTGAGCCCAGGAGTTCAAGACTACTCTGGGTTCAAACATTATGAGACGCTGTCTCCACAAAAAAACACAAAAATTAGCTGAATGAGTGGCACATGCCTATAGTCCCAGCTACTCTAAAGGCTAAAGTGGGAGGATTGCTTGAGTCTGGGAGGTTGAGGACTGCAGTGAGCCATGATCACACCACTGCACTCCAGCCTGGGTGACACAGTAAGACCCAGTCTCAAAAGGAAACAAAAAAAAAGGAAAGCTCTTTACAATATACGAAAAAAAGAACAAAAAACCCAACTTTTACTATCCAGATAACTGCTGTTAATATTTTAGAATAGTTTCTTCTATCTGAATGATGTGTATATTTTTCATTGCAATATTATGGTATGTTAAAATTAAATATAGCTATTTTTAATACTGTCCACTTACTTTTCATTAAGCAGAGCAAATCTCTTTCTGTAGAAAATTTAAAAAATAAACACAAATAATATATAAGACACAATTTAACTTTTTAAAAACAATGCTCAATGTAATCAATCATACATAATTGTAATCAAATAATGAAGTATATAACTAATGATAACCAGAAATAGCTACTTTTGTTTATGTCCTCCACTTTTTCTATGCATTTTAATTTGCTTGAAATAATGACATGCATACTGCTTTTAAGTGTAAAGAACTCAGACATGTTCATAGTTCCTAGATGAAAGATAAAATGGAGTGGCTTAATGACAGATAATATCTGCCAGTGGGTGGTTTATTTCTTTCCAAAAACTGGGGCCTTTTCTGATTTTAATATAAATTTTAAAGATGCAGAAAATTATTATTCAAGTTCTGTGGCATTGAAAATGGTCATATGTCACTCTCTGCAGCTCCACTTTATAGAGAAGAAATGGATTGTTTTGTTCTTAATTTTCTCAGTGGTGTTTTAAGCATTTCAGTATTTTAGCAATCATTACCAAGTACTTGAACAAAATAGTAGGAATTATTGCTTAAAATGGGCATCAATCATGGACACAATTTCTTTTTTTTTTTTTTTAATTTTACTTTAAGTTCCAGGATACATGTGCAGAGCGTGCAGCTTTGTCCACGGGCAAACCTATGCCATGGTGGTTTGCTGCACCTATCAACCCGTCACCTAGGCGTTAAGCCCCACATGCATCAGTCATTGGTAATCATGGACACAATTTTCACATCAAAAGTGGAATAAAGGATTCTGGAAACACATTCCCCTGAAAGTTGGAGGAAGAGCAAAACCAATGAGGGTATCACATCAAGGCCAAGTTTTGCCCTTGGATACACAACTGCACCATGACTGAAATCCTGAGAGTGGAGTCCAATTTGAGTAAAGGGAGATCCACCAGTCTCTTCAGGCCCTGCCTTTCCCATTCTTGGCCTCTTCATTTGTAATCAATTTTGGTAATGTAGAATATGTCCTCAGATACTTCCCCTTCTCCCACTCACCCCAATCAGTAATCAGGAAATAACATTTTCTGAGCCTCAGTTTATCAGGGAATGGCTTTCTCATACAAAAGACTAGGTGGAGGAGAACAAAATTCTTGGTGCATTACATTGCTTTTCCACCTAAAACTTCTGCAGACGCAATTCTATTCAAAGACACTTTGGCATTCAATGCTGCAGAAGGAAATCCCAAAGGCTTCCTGTTTTCTGTTCCTTTGTAAGCAACCAGTTTGAGGGTTTAGTTTTGTTTGTTTCATTTTGTGCCTGCATGTATCCTTGTAGGATTCCTTTGTCTTTATATTTTGGTTAAACTTTTCGCCAGAGTAATTTTACATCAAAAAACGTATTCTCTAAACAGCCTAGCAAAAACTATTTACAAATAGTGTGCAAAGATAAGAGTATTCACAGTACCAGTTTCATAGTTGAGAAATAAAAAGGAAATATTTACTGAGTTGGACAAATTACAGTGCATCTATACAAAAACTCTCTTCAACAATTTCAAATATTAACTAGAGTCTCATGTCCTAATAACAAGAAACATCTACAATATATTGCTAAATGAAAAAAAAAAGGCTAGGTACAGAAAGTTTACTGTAATAATCTTGTTTTTCAAAAAACTAATGAATATTTGTAGGAGCTGGTATTTGCAGAGTGAAGATCTGAAAGGCTTTTCAGCAAACTACTAACACCCTTACCTCTGGAAAACAGAAAAGGAGAAGCAAAGAGAAGCTTTTATTATTTACATTATACCCATCTGAGGTGTTTGAATATTTTATAATTTTATAATTAAAATAAAGAAAAAATACATGCAACTGCATATCTCAGTAATCTTTTTGGGGTTTTTTTTGCTGCTTGTTTTACTAACATTACTTGTAACTTAAAGAACCAATTTTAACATTTATACATTGGTTTTTATAGGTAGGAATTTTTTGAAAGTATTTTTTGTCTTTTCTCTCTCAAGTAGAAACACGTATAATTCTCAAGTTAAAGCTACTATCTCAGACTTTTTAAGCAAACACATGCTCTCTCATTATTTTCATCTCTGTCCTATACTTTCTAGGAGAGTTCTAAAATTTGTCCCTTATAATACAATATGATTTTCCATAATCTCAATTAAGTTTTCCACTGCTTGTTAATGCTAATGTAATTCTGCTGCTGCACTTTTGGCTCCCTATAAATTCTTCCTTATCTCATCCACTTCTTTTTACATGACATTTTGTTCTTTCTTTGAAACATTTGTCCTATTTCCAACAGAAATCGAAGAGAGATGAGATGCAAGGCTTGTCCTTGAATCTCAAGACTCCAAATAATTTCCTTAAAACAAAAATCTATTTCCTTCAGCAGATGGGTGTCAAGGATTTGCTCTTGCTGTGAGCTTTCACAATAATTTTGGATAACCATTGCTCAGTGTTTCTCCACTGTGATTGCTGTCCTTGTCGAGGCTCATATTCTTCATGTTTTGTAGTTTTTTCATCCCCAAATAAAATACAATGTATCAAAGTCTACTGTTTGCCAGAAGACCTCAAGGATGTATGTTCTTTGACCCTACTTCCTTCTGGTCAAATCTTCTGTTTCAAGGTGTAACTGATACGGGATGGGGACAGGAAGGTGCTGGGTAGAGAAGGGTGGGGTCCCTGGCGAGTGCTCCACCCTCAGGCCTGTGCCCACGAACCTAGGTGAGGACAGGCACTCCTGTTTTCAGGTCCAAATGTTGCATTTTCCAAGACCTCTCTGGCCCGCCATGCCCCCCATTCTGTGCCTATATAACTCCCAAGACCCTAGCAGGCGCACACACAAGTGTGTGGATGTCAGGAGGAACAGACCGGCAGAAGAACACACCAACAGACGCTGGCAGGCCATTGATGGTGGGATGACATGGAATTTGGCCGAGGACAGTTGGAGGATAGCCCAGCCACAGAGCAGCCTGACCCAAGGGAAGACCACCTTCCCACTCCATCCCCCTCCTGGCTCCCCATCCATCCGCTGAGAGCTACTTCTACCACTCAATAAAACCTTGTGCTCATTCTCCACGCCAACGTGTGATCTGATTTTTCCGGTACACTATTGCAAAAACCCTGGGGTTACAGAAAGCCCTATGTCCTTGTGATAAGGCAGAGAGTCTGATTGAACTGAGTAACACAAGCCGCCTGCAGATATCTAAACTGAAAGAGCACACTGTAACACACTGGAGCTTCCGGAGCTGTAAACACTGAACTCTAGACGCTGCTGTGGGGCTGGAGTCCAAGATCCCCACGATCTGCCCGTCTGCATACTGCCCCCTAGAGGTTTGAGCTGCAGGGTACCAAAGAAACGAGCCACTTCCAACGCCCTGCTAGGGGGAACAGGGAACTTTTCCCATTTCAAAACTGCCCACCACCTGAATGCCCACAGCTCCTAGATCAGCTCCACATTCCAGCAGGCTTTACTAACCGTGGTCTGGTAGACTAAAACAGAATTCTGTCCAACTTCTCCCTGGATTTCTGATAAGATAGACAGTTAATGAGTGGAAATAACCATCACCCAGTTATGCTATGCATCACTGCCACAAAGACCCTCCTGCTCCTGCCTTCCAACACCCGCCCTCTGGTCTTTGGAGCAGGATCTGCTCTGAGGTAGGAAAATAAATAACGGAAGAGGAGAGGAACACAATTCTGCCTCTTATAAAATGGGGAAAATGCACAGGACAAGGATGGCTAAAAGGGACTCTGATATGGTTTGACTGTGTCCCCACCCAAATCTCATCATGAATTGTAGCTCCTATAATTCTCACGTCATGGGAGGGACCCAGTGGGAAGTAATTGAATCATGGGAGCAGGTCTTTCCTATGCTGTACTTGTGACAGTGAATAAGTCTCCTGAGATCTGATGGTTTTATAAAGGGAGTTCCCCTGTACACACTCTTTTGCCTGGTGCCATGTAAGATGTCCCTTTGCTCTTCCTTCATCTTCCAGCATGATTGTGAGGCTTCCCCAACCATGTGAAACGGTGAGTCCATTAAACCTCTTTCCTTTATAAATTACCCAGTCACAAGTATGCCATTATCAGCAGCATGAGAACAAACTAATACAGACCCAGACGAGAGGCACCATACTGGCTACCCATGACTCTCCCAAACATGTTTGACATGGTTAGTACCATATTTGAAATAAAATTAGGGCAATGCTAAAAAACAAATAAGAACACACAAATAAAATCCAAATTTCTAGCTTCTTCTGAACTATAACAATATTTGGCAAGTCCATGTCTGCATTCTTGGAAGACAACAATTCGATGTCTTCATAGACCACGTGCCCTCTCAACTTTGGCTCTGTACCTCCCTGGCCAACCCATTCATTTTCATTACCTTAGGCATTTCCATTTTCAACACCTGACATAAACTTGAGTTTTCCATTGTATTAGTTTCCTAGGGTTGCCCATAATAAAACAAAAATACATCCTCTCACATTTTGGACTGGAGGTCACTCCAAAATAAAGTGTCAGCAGAGGCATGCTCTCTCTGAGGTCTCAATGACAGAGTCCTTCCTTGCCTCTTTGAGCTTCTGTTGGCTCCTGGCGTTCTTTGGCTTGTGGTCCCACCATTCCAATTTCTGCCCCTGTCTTCATGTGGCCTGAAACATATTCTCTCTATGAGTCACTGCATGTGTCTTTCTGTCCCTTATAAAGATGCTTTCGTTAGATTCAGGATCCAGCCTACCCAGTATGGTCTCATTTTGAAACTTAATCCATTGTATCTACAGATAAACTATTTGGAAAAAAAAAAAGGCACATGCTAAAGTTCTTGGTGGTCATCAATTTTCATCAGAGAATCCATTCAGGTATACACAATTGAGAGGACACATCATCCAGGGGATCCCCATCCAGGAGATAGATGCACAACAAAAATAATAGTCCTTCCTACCTCTTGCTAACAGAGGATTTCCTCAGTAACACATCCACACCCATAGAAGGTTCTCTTTTCAGTTTCATTGGCATTACTGTTGGCAAAAAGTCCTCCCAGATCCAGTCTTCAGGGGATTGTCAGTCCAAGTTTATGGCTGTGTTTGGAGTTTACATCTTCTTCTAAGCCTTTATAGGTATTTTACATCACATTACAGAGAAGTTGTACCAGGGACTGTTAGCAGACACCATTTCAAACCAGCAGTCAGTGAATCAACTTTATAAGCTGCAATTAGAAAACAAGGAAAGGATAGAGCTTTTATTCCCTCCAAGTAAAGTCCTTATTTCCTCCACATTCTCCCAACACTCAACTCCTCTACCCAAAACTATCAATCACATTGGTGACTTTAGAGGGATATGGGAAGAAGGGTGAGGCTGCCATGTGAGTATAGAGCAACAGACTAGATAAGATTGAGTGAAGCATTGTAATGCAGCTGCTAAGATCTTTTATTTTGGAGCTCTGAAGTTTTTATTTGTTAATGTTGATTAAATAATGAAATAACTCCAGGTTAAGAAAATGTTAGTAATCAGCACTACACAATAGCTATTGTAAACGATTTGTATATGTAATGAAAAAACTAATGGCTACATATTTATTATCGTATTATGGTTAATACACCATACCAAATGTGGAAGAATGAAAGTCTTTGAAAACAAGAAAATGTTTTACTTCTACGAGGACTGGAGAAAAAAAATGAAAGAAAAAACAAATATCTTAAAATCTCCAGCGCTCAGCTGTGGAAACTGAGGTCTAGATAGGCAAAATTATTTTCCCTAAGTCATCCAACTAATTGGAAATAAAATTGGAACTATAAACAGGAACTATAACCCTTCAAAATCACTGTTCTTGCTAGAAATAACACAGTTAAGTTATTTTAAGCAAGTTGAGAACATAACATTTTCTATATTAATTCCATCTACTCATACATTACTTTGCAGTTTCCAAGTGCTTTGTTAACATTTTTACAAAAGACATTGTGTCATTTGATCCCTACAATGATTCTCCTGTATGGGAACAGAAGGTATTATGGTTCCATTCTATAGGTAAGGAAATGAAAGATCAAATTTTCCAATCTGAAACATTTATTCTTGAACACCATTCACATATTCTGCAATGAATTCCCAAAGGCAAAGATGGCTCAGAGCCCTAAGGGTTGTACAGTCTGAAGGAGGAGAAACAATTGACTTGGCAATACTGTTGCAATAGAGGAGAGCCCAAGGTTCTAAGAAAGTGAAGAACACGTGGGTAATGAAAGAGCAGAAGTTAGAGAAGGACTTTTTTAATGTATGAACTGATACTAAGGAGAAGACATTTACCAGATGAAAAGTTTAAAAAAAAAAAGATATTCAGCTAAAAATAAGACATTAGAGAAGGCAGAGGACAGAGGGGTACAATATGGCACTGCCTTTCAGCATGGCTTCCGGGCAGAGTGTGAGCCAAGAAGAGCCACAGAGATATGAGATCAGGTTATGAAGTCCCTTCTATGCTAGAGTCAGGAGTTTGAACTTAATCCACCAGGCAAGCAGGCTGGCGAAGGTTTTTAAACAAGTGTGTGACATGATCAAAATTGTGTTTCAGAGAAATGAGCCTGTATAAAGCATTGGAGTAACACCTTAAATTCAAATACCTCCCAGGCTCAGGCAGGTAACAAAAAAGAAGAGTTTAAAACAATAGTAAGGAGGAGAGATTATGACGAACTGAACAAAAATTACATGCCCGAGCTACAATAATAAACCCAAAACATCAAGATTTACCCAGTTGTTGTTCGCTGTGGACCAGTGAGGTCGGATCATTCAATTTTTTAAGATAAGCAGGAAATATGGATTTTTATGTAAAATCATCTGATTTTTCAATTTTCAAATCTTATTCCAAAGAGTGTTTTGGACAATAAAAAAATAAATAAAATGCATCTGTGGACTGCAAAGCAAACCATCATTTTGTCATTGGGCCTGTGTACAGTACAAGAGTCTGGAGGCATGGCGGCCAGTTAGGAATCTATTTCAAAAGGATGAACCTAGAGCAGTGCCAGTGAAGCCAGAAAAAAAGGAGATGACTGACAGTCAGAATACAGAGTTGAGAGGAGACCCACCAGATGGTAGATGAGCAGCATGACCAGGTGTTTGGAATCTGGTCTGTGATTTAGTCCTTAGTGTCATTGTTGTGACTATGGATTAGGCTTTACATTTTTATTTTCAACATAGAAAGGGGTAGCAAAGAGTAGGTTCTGAAAAACCAGCTTCCAATGCCTTCCAAAATTGACTTCCTCTGAGCCCTCCACGTCTAAACTGGTTCCCAGCGTCGCCAGTTGGCATCCAGAGGCAGATTGAGAAGGAAAAGGAGTGTTCTCTGTTTCTCTTCTTCATTCTCTGACATGATCAGACTCTCTGACGTATTCAGTTAATGTTCTCCGCCATAAAAAAAGAAATGGTTGGTCTCCTTTCCCTAACTGTGCTGTCGCTTTGATTTAAGTACTTTTCACCTGTAAATGTCCTTGGTTACTCCTGAACCATATTCTCTCCTATAAAAGGCACTAAATTAAAGACTGCTTTGGCTCTGCATTTTAGTGATTTTGAGAAGTGCTACAAGATTGCTCCTCCCTTCACAGAGCCAGTGAAGTTCACCTCAAATGTCACCTCCTTTCTGCGATTTGCTCTAAGACTTTATCCATTTAAGACCCAGCTCACATGCCCTCTCTTCCATGAAGCCTTTTCTCACCACACGAGCAACCCCCTGTAACCCCAGACTGGGACAGGCTGCCTTGACTGTGCACATCATCATCTGTTACCATTTAACTCCTCTCCACTCCTGAAAACCTTATAGGCACACAGCAGTCACAGTGGTCTTCTTAAATAGAAGTCAGATCTATCACTGCTCACTTAAATTCCCCACTCTGTGGAGTCAGAATAAAACCTAAACTCCTCTAAATGATTTATAAAACCCTGGGCTGTCTGATCCTGCCTACACCTTCTGCAATTCTTTTCCTTTTTTGATTACATTCAAATTATGCTGGACTTCTGAGGTACCCTCAGATACCACCACAAGGTCTTTGCATTTGCTCTTCCCTCTACTTACAAAGCTTCTGCAAGGTTTTTCACATAGCTGGATCTTTCTCATCCTCTGGTCTTGGGTTAAACATTGTCTCCTCAGAGAGATCATCCATCCTTGATCATGTAAATCTCACTCTACCAGGTATCCTCTCTTGGCAACTAGATTACTTGCTCCATACTTACGGAGGCTACAGGAAATGCTTTGCAGCCCTCCAAATGCCAAAGTGTAATTGTTCAAAGGCTTTTGCTATTGCTCTCTGTAATCCACCCATTCACATGTTCCAAAGCCATACTTTCGATGAGATGCTCCCACCCAATGGCTAAGTAAGGCAGGACAAAAAGGCAGCCTCTTCCTAGAAGATATGGGACTCCTTTAACTGGCAACTTTGACTTGGGGATCCACAATCGTCTTCGCTGAAACTTCCATTGACTGCACAGCTGTCTGAGACTTCTCCCCCACAACCTTCTTACTTTCCCTCCCTGCACAATGGAGTCAGACCAGCATTGAAGTCTGGTGGCTCCTCCAGGCTCCTTCGGCATCTTCCACATGTTTCCTCATCTACCTGTATCTTACTTGTGATCTCCGAGAACCCAAACTAGCACATTGGAACTTATCCAGATCTCTGTTTATTTTTATTTGTTTATTAGGTCCCCCAGTAAAATGCTACCTATTTGAAAGAAAGGCTCTTATTAGACTTGCTTGCTGCCAAGTCCACTGCACCTAGCACCGTCCTGGCATAGAGTAGGTGCTCCCCAGTATTTGTCCAATTAAGTAATCTTCTTCTAGAACCTTGTGCATAGGTCTATTGCCATATGGACACATCATCCTGAAATTATCTATTCACCCTCTTTCATCTCTCCCTAGACTTCAGAATTCCTTGAAAATATTCTACACCTGGGATTTGGTCCCAGCCTATAGCCCAGAGCCTGAGGCACAGTAATAGCTCAATTAATGTTTGTTAAATTGACATGCCAATTGCTCCTTCTTCACTCACTTCCTCACACCCTAAACTCTCCACACACCCAGGCAACATAAGCTGTGTCCTTACCTGTCTTCCATAATGTAGTCTGCTTTATCCCAGGCAGTTCCTCCTCCTGTGTCCTATATCTCTGTAACTGTCTTCACTATTCTCCCAGTTTTCCATTTTTATTCTCCATCACTACCCTTCTATCTCCCCACAGAATTCTAGGTCATTCACTCACCAAGTCCTTTCTTCTCACCTCCTAAATAAGTGCTCATTTAATGCACTTTTACTTTTCTCCAATTCTACTGCCCCTACTCTGGTCTAAGCTCCCCTTGATTAATACAAAACATCCTCTTGATAGCTTTCTCTTCCTCTTGGTTTGCATCCTTCCTATGTATTCCCCACCCAGCAGCCTGGCAAATCTGATCAGATCTCACAGTGCTGAAAGCCCTTCAAGTCTCAATGCTCGGTTGAGGAGGCCTTTCAGGACTTGAAGAAATCCACCCACTCCTGCTTCGTGCCCATCCTTACTGCACACATATCTCCCCTTATCTTCCAGCCAAACAGAGCAGTCTGCAATGCACCAAATCTACTCTGTCTTTCTTGAAGAATTGTCTTCCCCTTGCTCACCCCCACCTTCATCATGCTAATTCTTGTTGATGTCATTTATTCTAAGAAGTCTTCTGCAGACAGGCCCAGTCTAGATAAAGTGGTTTTCTTTGAATTCCTTTGGGAATCCAAACCACTTCCCTTATGGTACTTATTACACTGGTTTGTTTAGTGGTGTGGCCCTTAATGTGTGACCTTCATTTCTAAAACAAAGATTTGATAAGTTGCCTCATTGCATCCAATGCTTTAAAAATGTCCCCTTTTCCTGCAATTTTGGGTGTTCCCAGCCACCTTACAAGTTTAATTCCTCCTTACCTGCAAGATCTTACCACTCCCGGCTGTAAGCAGAGTCTCGCCCATGTGCTGCCTCGACTACCTTTCCTGCTCTTCCTTCTCATCAAATCATCTCTATCCTTAACTACCCATCTTGAGTGTTCTCTCTTCCATGAAGTCTTTCAGCTCTCTTTCTCTCTTCTATTTAGAATTGATCACCTCTTCTTCCCCTATGGCCCCATGTTATCTGTTCACATTTCTATCATTTACTTCATCACATTTTTTGGTGTATAATTTTCTGTCTGCCACTGGTCTATAAACTTTTCAAGGTTAGAGACAAGGTCTCATTCAGCTTTTTTTAAATCAGTGCCTGCTATACACAGAGAAGGTGTTCAGTACATATTCATTGAATCAACAAATGAATAAACAACTCCATCCATTCTTCAGGGCTCTGCAATTTTTACCTCTCTGATTATTCTCCCTCTTGTGAACTACAATAGATCAGATTGCCTTACTTTCCAAGCTCTATAGACACAGCGCTATACAATCTTTCTTATTAGGTTCGAAGCATCTGAAGAGCAGGAACAAAACCTCACAGCCTCTCTGTCTCTACCGCCATGCCTTGCACAATATTCTTTTGCTGATTGATTGTTACTGCTCAATCTACTATTTGCTTTTGATTTCTTTAAAAAGAAAACTTTCTCAGAAATCAAACACCTAAAATCACAAAATGTCCTTTTCTAAAAATAACACATTCCCCAAACACTTGAGGCAGAGCTGTGCTTTTTCTCCTCTCCCGTTAATGAAAGACGCTGCTTCCTCCGTTTTCATTTTGTCTGCGTCATGTCTGTGTTGCCTAGAGATTTGTGGCTGTTGTTTCAAGAAAGATCAAATGACAACGGGAGACAGATGGTCTTCTTGATTAAAAGGTGGCACTCAGATACATCAGCTTCCTCCTAATTCAAGAAAGAGAAGCTTGTTTCACAGCTAGTGCCTGCTTCAGGAGCATGTCTCCCTGGGGTCAGCTGAGTCTAGCCATCCTCTTTCCAGGTCTGCCCATGCAAGACCTATGCTGTAATAACATGTAAAGTAAAAGTTAAGCCTCAAGAGAGGGGTTAGAAATTGCCACTGACTGACTCAGGACCATCCTTTGAGAGACAACGAAAGAATTACCATAGCATGGTGAGACTAACCTGCATTCAAGTCCTAGTCCTGAAAGTGACTAACTGTGTGACCTGGGAAAGTTCGTTAGCCTCTCTAAGCTTCAGTGTCATCATTTGGAGAATAGAGATGATGAAAACACACCTGATGGAGTTGCTAATGTGATGGGATGAGATGATACAAAGTGTTCGGCATCACCTGTCACCTACTGTTTATTCATCACTATCATGAAGTAGCCAGAACCACACCTGTCATAACAGCTACCAGTTGTTGAATACTTACTCTGTGCTGTGTACTAGGCTCATTTTTTCTATATCAATTTTCTTACTTATACATCTTATAACAGTTCTTCAAGCAGGTATTATCCTAGCTGGTGACTCTGAGAATAACTGGCTGCATTCCCTGTCCCTGTGCTCAGCCTGTGCATGGGAAATATTTGGGACTTGGTAAATACATTTTGGAACAATGTTGAATGAGTTCACAATTGACATAGTTGTCTAGGACCTGCCCAACCATGGGCTGCTTCCCCTATCTAACATAGAGTGTACTTGTTTGCTTAGAATTATGTCCTCTAAAGAGTTATGTTCAACTGTTAACACCCGGTACCTGTGAATATGATCTCATTTGGAAATAGGGTCTTTGTAGACGTAATAAAGTTAAGAGGAGGTCATACTGGATTAGGGGCTACCCCTAATCTTATAAGAACAATAGCAGATGTTCTTACAAGAAGGCGAACATTTAGACACAAATGAACAGAGGCACACAGAGAGAACTCCACATGGTGATGAAGGCAGAGACTGAAGTAGCACATGCACGAGCCAGGAGATGCCAAGGATAGCTGACAACCACCAGAAACCAGAAGGGAGGCACGGAGGGAGACTTCTTTAGAGTTTCTGCAGGGGCATGGTCCTGCTGATACTTTGATATGGGGCTTCTGGCCTTAATAACTGTAACAGAGTACATTTCTGTTTTTTTAATCACTCAGTTTATGATAATTCATTAAGGAAACTCTCGAAAACGAATACAGCACTTTATTCCTTTCTTGGCATAGCAAAATGAAATTTCAGGGCACGCACAGAGAGAGTTTAACACCCCTTATTCTCTTTCAAAAGAGCTGAAAAAGCACCCAGTTATTATTTCTCCTACTCCCAGTTCTCCATCTGAAGATGAGACTTTTCAGTCATGCCAACAGTTCTGGGTTTCAGAATTTAAGGGCACACTATGGAGAGATTGCTGGTGAGTTAAGCTGAAGCTCAGCAGTCCCAAAGGGTTTCTGTTCCAAGCAACAGATGAGAGAAAAGAGAGGCAGAAATTATGAGGACACCTCAATTCCCTCATGTAGAACACTAAGCAGCAGCTTTCTCCCTAAATGTTTCTGTAAAAATATTTATTCTAAAACATCATCCGTTAATCTCACTTGCTTCCCAGGAGAAGGGAAAATCATCATGTGTAAGTGTTAGAGAGTTTCGACACCTCTCCTCCCAACCAAAAAGGGTACCGTTCTCAGGGGCTTGCCGTCTGAGGGCCCTGTCCCCCTAGACTAGGAGCCTCATGATAGAGGAACAGCCCTTTTTTGTCCTTAAAAATTCTGGGATGGGAGGGTTGGAGACAGAAAGGGTCCTCCCAGGATCTGAAAACTCAAAGGTTGCCTGCTCCTTTCTCTTTCTACCAAAGCCTTTGAAGACACAGAGAGAAGCTTTCCCTGACTTTCCCATCAGATAATATTCATTGAGGGTTAAATCCTCCAAACAACACCATTCATACAATGACTAGGTTTTAATCAAGCCAGAGGTGCTGCTCAAAACCACAAGCTTAAAAATGCTTTCAGTTTAACGGGACAAAATAAAATGAACACAGATTATTTTTCAAAACTGCCTAGTTATGGGACAATTGCTGCCAATCAGCCTCACTCCTTGCAATCTCTTTGATCCCAGCATTGACCCTGGGTCTCTGACAAACTATTTGCTGACTCTCTACAGAGCCTGGTATGTATGTTTTCTTCCCAACAGGGCTACTTGAAAGCCCCCATTTGGCCCAAGTCCCCAAATGCCCTCTGATTAGCTCTTGGCCTTCATCCTACTAAGCACGAGATCTGCTGAGTAGAATGGCTGCTGTACCCATCCTGACTCTGGCAACAGGAGCTTCTGTTTTTGCTGAAGAGGGAAAGGGTCTCAAGAGAGCAGTTTGGGTTCAACTTGGATGAAGTCTCCAAGCAGTAGTCTTCAAGGAACTGCTCAGAAACAAAGTTCTCTTTCATTGCATCATTTAGATTTTAAGGACAATATGAGCCTCTAAGAGAATTGACTGGACCAGACTCTAGAGAAATGTTTATGTTATCTTGGCTAAACTGTTGGTGATGGTTAGAAGAAGAAGGAATCAACAAATGAAAAGAGAAAAAAGGGGAAATGACTGGATCTATAGGAGCAGCAGCTCTTGCAAATCAGATTTGGAAAGGAGCAAGGACCTACATTTCTATCTTGGAAGAGAGACACTCAGGTATCAGTAAGTGATCAGGTCGTGGCCAGTTCAAGTATTCTGAAGTGTTCTGATAAGAATTTAATAAGGACCACCTCACACATGCACATGCACACACACACAAACATACCTTTCCCTAGCTGAAGCATGCAGTTAGGGAATCTCTGGAGTCCAGAAGATGAGTCAGCCTAAATGACTCAGCAAGGAGGAACCAGGGCTGAGGCTGTTGGTGGAAACACAGCTGGAGCAAATGCAGATGGGACTGTGAAGACATTGTGTGAGGGCGAGTGAGGATGTGGCTGTTGTTCCCCAGTAGTGACCATCATCCTGTTACCACAACAATAACCTCAAGTTCCCAGGAGGAGCCTGAGGCGGGTCATTTCTGAATCCAAGTCAGTTCACCTCCCAAATGGGTTGATAATGGCAACTTTCCTGCCTACTGACAGGACTCTTGGAATGATTGTATGAGACAATGGTTGCTAAGGAACTTTGAAAAGTACCAATTTCCAACATGTGGAAAGGATTACAAGCATTCTCATGACAAGTTCTCCACCACCTACTGAAGGCACGATGCCTGCTTATGAGAAGAAATGGGGCATCAAAAATTTGAGGTGTGGGCTGGGTGAATCAAGGTACTTGCCGAGTGAATCACTGCAAGCTCAGGTGACCTCGTTATGCAATGTCAGGTGAAAATGTATTTGGTGAAATTGGGTGGAATTTCCCTCGAATCTTGGGATTGTAAGCCAGAAGAGCACCCCGTGAAAGCTGAGTCACAGCGGGGTGAGTTAAAGAGCCCTCAAAGAAGAAATCGGGAGAATTGGATCTCATCCCCGGCATGGCAAAGCCTGTGCCTGTGCCATCAGCTCTCTCTGCGTCTGTTTGCTCACTTGTAAAATAAAAGTGTTATCTCATAATCTTTTCTGCCAGTAACACTTTGTGAGAGTGTGTGTGTGCACATGTATGCATGCAAGGCCCTGCTTTATGCTGATGCAATGCTTTGAAAAACATCAGCTTCTCTTCTACAACATATACTCTGACATCCATTCAGTTCCCCAATTTCCGCAGCTCCAAAGTGTACTCAAATTGTCGAGAAGCATGGAGACATCATCCTGATTTGCCAAGTCCGGGCAGGGTACCCCTTCCCCCAGACTCCACCTTTATGGGCTGTATAAACTTGGGCAAGTTACCCTCTCTGGGCCTCATGTACTTTATTTGTAAAACAAAGATAGTAACTGTACCTATCTACAGACTTGGAATGAGAATCCAATAAGATACTTCATACAAATCATTTAGCACAATGTCTGAGTCTTTAAAAAGACTAAAGCAACATTCTCCCAGCAATAAACATTATCACAATTGCTATTATCATTCCTGCTATTACTGTCATAGTATTGTATATTCCCATACCAGGATATATTCCTCCAAATTACAGCTGTGTGTTTACTTAAATGGAGAAATCCATGAAGGCAAGGACTGGGCCTGTCCCATTCTTCATTTTATCCTCCATCCTCTGCCGAATGCCTGGCTGATGGCAGTGCTCAAAACTTGTCCTGTTAGATGAATAAAGGGTGTGAAGTAGTGGTTCTCAACCCTGGCTGCACATCAGAGTCACCTGGATGTATTTTAAAATTCTGATGTCTACTCCCATCTCCAGAAATTCTGATTTAATTGATAAAGATTAGGACCCTGGCATTAATCATTTTTAAAGGGTCCCCAGGGTCTCAGTGGGCAGGAGGAGGTGAGGCTCACTTGTATAGAGTCTCAAAGATTAGTCACGCCATTGATTGCCAAACTTTTCCTTTTATAATAAAACCATTTTTCTCCACAACAAAGTCTCAGATTGAAATCTACTTCATAAAAGAGAATGATGCAGCTTCCTCTGATAGAAGTGTTGGAGGTGGGCACTGGGGCTCTCCATCCAACTGTGTGGGTCCAAGGTGGTCCACAAAGCCCACAAGCCCCTAGAGACACAACTTCCTAGGATTCAAACTGTCCTCTCCTGAGCTCTAAGCAGTATCTTCTCACTGCACTGCACTGCCATCCTTGCTGACTCCTCATGTAACATGATGCCATCTTCACCCTGAAACATGGTCTAAGACATACTGCAACTGTTTTCCTTTTACAGCCAAATTCAGACACTCTCAGCTCCCAGTGAAAATCATTCCCAGGCCTTGTGGATTGAGGAGAGAAAAAACCACCTAAAATATATAAATAATTCAAGGCTGAGTTTATTCATGATGCTGTGTTTTCTCCAGGCAGCAGTTTGTATAATCTCTCTTACACTGCCAGTTGGGCAGCCTCCGTAGCATTTATTACTGCAGACAACCCGTTAGAAGCTGTTTTGATTTATACATCTACATTCTGTTACAGAGGTAAGTTTAACAGCACACTGCAGTTTCTGCTGCTGACATTGTAGGAGGGGAAAGAAAAAGAAAAAAAAAGACAGTGGCGAAAAGAATAGGAAATTATTTCTGCCGTTCCAGAGGAGAGCAAGGAAAATGGGCCTGATATTTTAATGACATATTTAGTTAGTTATCTGGAATACAGACACACACATACTACACTTACATACAACAACATACGTTTATTGCATCATTATGTCTTCGTAAGACAGCAAATGTTTATTGAACATCTACTAAGTGCCAACTTACTCTGTTAGGTCAGAAGGATATATTGGTGAATAAATGAGACAGTTGTTTGTCTCCTTTGTTATTATTGTTTGCTATCACCAAACAATGTCTCTCCAACAATGCTTAGCCCAGCATTGATACATGGTAGATACTTGATGCCTGTTGAGTGAATGAGTGAATTCAAAATGATAAACCAGATGAAGTTATTGCAACTGTTCAGTTATCTGTCTTCATGACAATGCTACATAAGATGAACCACACAAAACCTCATGCAACAATAAGCCTTTATTGTTCATGCATCGAGGACATTAGGCTGGTTGACTCTGCTCATCTGTGCTCATCACCCAAATAGCTCAGAAATGGCTTGCAGTCCACTGATCAGTTCAGGCTTCTGCTGGGTCCAGTGGGATGACTCAGCTCTGCTCCATGTGTTTCTCATCCTTCAGCAAGCTACAGCCCAGCATGTCCTTATGGCCATGACAGAGAGACAGAGAGTAAGTATGATGGAAACACAGGGGCCTCTTGAAGTCTAGACTTGGAACTGGGAAACCATTACTTCTGATACACTTTATGAAACAAGTCACAGAGCCAGCCCAGATTCAAGACATGGGTAAAAGCGTCCATCTTTAGCATGAAGATCTGCAAAGTCACATAGCAGAGACAAGGCTAAAGAGATTAAGAATTGAAACCACCTTTGCAATCTGCCACAGGAACCCAGCAAATTAGAGAAAAGGTAGTGATGGAAACCCATTTCTCAAATGAAATCTACTGCCTTTTCCAGTATCCAAGTGTATCCCCATCCAGCCCCTGAACAAGGCTCTTTGGTGAGTTTAGGGATGCAGACATCTCTCTGGGAATAGTTTGTTGTGTCCTGAACGTCCTTCCCTCTTTGATCCTAGGTCTTCACCCAGGCACTACGTGGGGTTGACACCTGACTGTGATCCATTGTCCTTGCTTGCCCTTGTTCTTCCTGTTCCAGTTTAACCCATCACATTAGGAGACAAAATGTGTTTATAGTACAATGATGAGACAGTATTGTAGCTACCATATATTGGGAGTTTACCATGTGTCAGGGCCTGTGCTGAAGAACTTTGCTTACACTATCTCATTTAATTCTTATGATGACTCTATGAGTTAGTTATAATTATCCCTCATTTTACCACTAAAAAAGAATATTCACAATACTGAAAGAGATTAAGTAACTTGTCCAAGGTTTCACAGCTAGTTATTAATCAAGCCAGGTTTCAACCCTAATTTGTCTGAATGCAGAGTCAATGTTCTTAATCACTATGCTACGCTCTGCCTTCCTTAAACTGGGAGTTCTACTTCACTAAACCATTATGCTCACATTGGTAAAGAATTGCCACTTCCCTAAAGCAAAGAGATCATGATATTCTGCCTGGCTCCCCGCTATGAGACATTGGAAAAAAAGGATTGAAGTTCCCACAACATTTCGAATTATTTTGCCCTAGAGACAAGAGGTTGAAGAGGTTCACTCAACAAGGGCAGGTCACTAAGTTTTCAGCCTTGTGTAATTTCTACCAGCTTTCACCAGAATATCCTAGGATTGTTAGAGTTAGTACTAATGAGATCATAGATTATAGATTCCATCAGGAGGAAGAGGGATTATACAAAGACTTAGTGGTGCTTATTGGTATAACATGCACTATGTTAAATCCAACTGGCCCAAAAATAAATGTAATCTATGATCTCATTTGCATATTCTCTCTCTCTGCATAATCCCAGGTCAGGAAGGAGGCTGGTTCTGGACAGAAGAGAAGCATGAGAATTACATCCATGCTATTGCAAAAGCTTATTCCTACAGCAGCACCTTAATGTGGACCAATGGGAGAATGTAACCCAGTGGAATAAATGGAAGCTCATTCCAAAGCCAACCTGTGGAAGGGCACCGAATTTCCCACAGATTGTCTGTTTAATCCCCAGTATCAACAGGCTAATGTCCAGCCTCCCTCCTCACCTCCACTTGACATTTACACCCAACGAACAATGGTCAAATGGAAATCTACTGCTTAGTTTACAGGTTTTCAGGCTTGTGACAGTTCCACTGTAGATCCCTAATCAAATCTGGATTCAAGAGCATGGCTTAGGTTTAAAGCCCTGAGAGGAGCAAGCTCAGGCATGCTGGAGAAGAAAGATATATAACCAGTCAACAGCACAGCTTGGTGCACTGAGCCAGAAAACTGTACAGGTGAGAATGACAGACCTGCTTCACCCCACTCAAGAGGGAGTTCAGTGGGTACTGACTTACACTGGGGATGGATGGAATCCTCAGTACCAAATGTTTACTAAGTCAGCAAAAAAGATGAAAGAGCACCGATTATGTTCAAGCACAAGAAAAAGTAGAGATTAGAATCCTGCCTTTGAAGTGCAGTGAAGGCCAGGCATGGTGGCTCATGCCTGTAATCCCAGGACTTTGGGGTGCCAAGGTGGGTGGATCACCTGAGGTCGGGAGTTCGAGACCAGCCTGACCAACACAGAGAAACCCCATCTCTACTAAAATTACAAAAATTAGCCAGGCTTGGTGGCACATGCCTGTAATCCCAGCTACGCAGGAGGCTGAGGCAGGAGAATTACTTGAACCCCAAGAGGCAAGGTTGCAGTAAGCTAAGATCATGCCATTGCACTCCAGCCTGGGCAACAAGAGTGAAACACCGTCTCAAAAAAAAATAATAATTAAAATAAAATTAAAAAATAAAGTGCAGTGAACTCACTCACTAATAAACATGTCCCAGAAAGTGTTAAGCCTGGGTCAATGAGACTGTCAATCCCTCCCTCCTTGAGACAGAGTGAGTGAGGGGGTAGGAAGAGGAACATACTCTTTGTCTTCAGCATCCCTCCCATGAAGAGGATGCCCAGAAGTCACCTAAACCTTGAAAAGATTCTGTACTATGAAGAAATGGACATCAGCATGGCATCTCTCAGCAAAGCCAAGGGAAGTGTTGCTAATTCTGAAGACTACAAAAGAAAAAAAAAAAAAAAAAAAAAAACGCCAAGTGTATGAGAAAGCAGACAGGAAGAAGCTAATAGGATTGAGGGGCAGCCTGTTCATTGTAGCTTTTGCCTCCTGGGACGCCAACCTGTCTTTCAGGCACAGCTGTAAAGTGTGGGGGCAAAGTTGGGTCCATGAGAGAATTCAGAGGCATAGCTAGAGGAGCCAATGCCAGAGGGGTCTGCAGATGAGGCAGTAGTTGAGGTGTGAGCCAAATGGGAGGCAAAGGACCAGAAAGAGGAGAGAGGAGATCACCAGAGAGGACAAAAGGGAGGTGGTGGGGACTCACTAGACATAGGACATCTTCCCTTGCAGGTGGATTTCTACCTCCTCTGGAGGGCTCAGGCCAGGGTAGAATGGACAGTGTCCAAATGATGCTTAATGAACTCCTCATTTTGATTTCTTTGTTCTATGAAGGCGTGTGCAACTGCATTAGTATGCTCAGCAAAAGGCCTCCTTTTGTTGTGGCAGGTGCTGCAGGAATTCAGAACAGCTGATGTTTCATAAAATCATGAGCCTGCAGAGAGCCCTGGGAGGTCAGAAAACCCAAGCCCCTGCCTCTCACATCTGTTCTATCAGTGGAATGGTGCTGCAGTTTTAAAATCATGTTTATTGTACTTCATCTTCTTATTTTAAGAGAGATACACTGGGTGCACTTTTATTGGAGAAAAGGTGAAGCAAGCAGTAAAGCACAGAGAAGAAGGGAAAAACATTTTCTAATCTTACAGCCCAACGACAGCCACTGTTAATATTTCAGCAAAGCCCCTGCTACACTTTCTCTCTCTCTCACCCATAGGGTATGGGTGTGGTGTGTGTGTGGGTGTGTGTGTGTGTGTTGTAAGTATATAAAAAGAACGTGGGAATTTTTCTGTTATTCCAGAATTAACAAATAAAACTATGAACAAAGAGGCATTAAGTGCTACACATTCTAAATAAAGCCAAACACCTTCCTTGAGTCTTTCATGAGGTATATGACCCAGTAATCCTACTTCTACTTATATATCTAAAGAAATTGAAATCAGTGTCTTGAAAAGATACCTGTACTCCCATACTCATTGCAGCATTATTCATAATAGTTTAGATATGGAAACTCTATGTCCACTGAGGGATGAATGGATAAAGAAATTGTGGTATATACATGCACTGGAATATTTCTCAGTCTTAATAAAGAAGGAAATCCTGCCATCTGTGACAACATGTATGGAACTGTAGATTATGCTAAGTGATATCAGTCAGGCACAGGAAGACAAATAATGCATGATCTCACTTAAACATGAAATTTAAAATAGCCAAACTCATAGAAGCAGAGAGTAGGATGATGCTGCCAGGGGCTGGTGCAGGGGCAGGTAGGAATGGGGAGATGCCGGTCAAAGGGACGAAGTTTTGTTATTTAGGATAAATAAGTTCTGGATATCTAAAGTAAAGCATAGAACCTATAGCTAAAAATACAATGTTATATTTTTTTAATTTGCTAAGAGTGTAGGCTTACTTTAAGTGTTCTACCACCAAAAAATAATAATAATAATTAGAGTAAAAAGAACTAAGAGAAACTTTGAGAGGTGATGGATATGTCAGTCTTTGACCTTGGTGGTTGGTGGTGATGATTTCACAGCTGTATATGTATCCTCAAACTCATCAAGTAGTAAAAATTAAATATGTACAGTTTTTTACACATCAGTCATACCTCAATAAAGTGGTGTTTAAAAAGAGATGGCTGAACCTCACTGCTACCTGCAACCATAATTCAGCAACACCACCAACCACTACCTCACATTCTGTAAAAGTAGACTGGAGAAAGGGGCCATCTATGATTGCTGGGTGGAAACGCTGGGCTAGAGCACATCTGAGAGCTAAACAGAGGGTCTTCCCAAAAGATAATTCATAAAGATTGGGAACACTTTCAAGAAGGGAATGCTGATTTCTCATTCCCATTGAGCACCTGATTAGAATGTAGCCCCGTTGATTTGCTCTGTTCCCACTTGAGTAGGAAAATAGAGCCGCATTGAGAGAGCGGGGCAGAGGGAGAGCATCAGTGGAGCAGCCTGTTCCTCTGCATGGCAGAGAGGCACCCACCTTCTGGAGGCCAAGTGAACTAACTGAAGAAGAGACTCACACAAGCATGTGGGCTGCCAAGGAGAAGGACCCAAGCAGCAGGAGGCTGACAATGAACCACAAGGAGGCATCTGAGGGAGGGTTGGGATCTGGAGTTAGATCTTCTTTCTGCAGTTGGGAGGGGGCTCAGAAAAGTGACCAAACACTGACCATGAGGGAGCCACAGAGATGGAAACCAACCAGAGAGGGCTGTAAGGACCTTCAGTGTGAGTCAGAAAAACAAAACCACTAACAGAGTGCACTGTGCGTGCCATGAGTTAAACAAGCAATGCCTGTCTTTGGCCTCTTTCTCCTCCACTCACCCACACACCGCAGCACCTATCTCTATATGAGTGGATGAGGAGGACCATTCCCAGAGAAAGGATACAGGAGGAAGGGTAAAGAGCAGATAAGATCCCTCCCAACTACCTCCCCCAAGTCTCAAGCACAGATAGCACTGAAGTGACAGGAAAAGATGAGATTACTCTCTTAAGCCAGAAGAACTTGTGCAACCAAGGGGAATGGGAAATTATGAAATCTGCTACATTATGAATGAGAGATTTAATACAGCATTATTGGGAACAGGGACTAGGGAAAAAAATCCTTTGATGTTTGTAACTCAGCAAGTTTATATACTTCAATAAACCCAAAATACACACACACACACACACACACACACGCACACACCCCTGCGTATACATGTACAATTTTAAAAATCCAAAGTAAAATATAGCCAAAAGCTACTTTATTTTTTCACACTCTGCCTTTCTTCCTTGATCTTGTGATCCTCCCTTCAGTGAAATCAAAGAATTTAAACTTAAACCTGGTGGAACTTTATATTATTTTGAGCCTTGAGAAGAATGTGGCTATGTGGCCTGCGTCATGTGTAGCACACAGCTGCAACTTCGGCTTCTCCAATCATAGATTAACTCCCTTACTTATTCTTGTACTATAGATGATAAAGAAAGACCAAAAAGCATGAAAGCTAGGACTCCCAGGAATCTATTACCCCTCCTTATGGAATGTTAAAGCAATCTACCTTGGAATGTAGGAACCTGTAACCAGTGAAATCACTGTAACATATGTATTGGTCTTACAAGGAAAATATTGTGACTGTTAAATTTCCCCATCTCTGCCTATGTAAGTGAAAGCCTTAATTTACCTACTTTGGAACCCTGACCCATTCTTTTGGAATCCGTGTTTCCTCCTGGGTTTCTACCCTCAAGTTTTACACTTGAATAAACTCTACTTAATCATATTTTCTGAATCTCATTATTTAAGGTTGACGCTTCTCAGCACTTGTGTGAAATCTCATGCAATTTCCAGCATTTCTCTACTCACTTTCACATATAACAAAGTTCATACTCTCTCTCAACCAACTTAAAGCCCTTCTCCACTCCACAGTGCATACGTGCCTTACACTGGGAACCTGAGGGAGGAAGGACATCGTGGTTTCAAGGCAGGTTTCTTCACTCTCACTTGCTTCCTCAATCCATGTTGTCCCTCACTTTCTAACTGTTGTTTAGAACTCTCTAAAGAGATTAAAGGGTACGGTGGCTTTGTAACATGTCAGCTTAGCTAAGCGGGAACTCAATTCCCAGAGTTTCATCTCCATGAAGTTCTAAGTTGAAGAGGCTATAAGAAAAATGCACACAAGATAGAAAAGACCATGGTGAAGAAGCAGCCATGCTTAACATCTTCAAGTTTGGTGTAGGCCGCCAGACACTGGCAACTCATGCATGTGGCAGCTCACTGATCTGCCAGCTTGTGTTGCTGGTATGGGACAGCACCCAGGCTTACACCTTCTACATTGCATTGTTGTGTGGGGCAGGACCTGAGCTCACAGCTTCTAGAGTGTGTTGCTACTTTGGGGCAGCTCTTGAACTTGCAGCTCCTCTAGCACTCCCTGGATCTCTTCCTTCAGCTTATTCAAGCCCTGGGTCAGGTGCATGTGCAACTCCATGTGAAGAGTACCCATTTCCCATTAAGTTTGGAGGTAGTGGGAGACAGACAAATGCTTCAGCTTGTTTTTGTGGAATTCAGTACCTCTCATGGGTTTCCCTTGTTCTCCCAACTCCCTGACCGTCTCCTATCTCAGCTGCTGGCTTGGCTGACCTATTTCCAACCATGTAGAGCTTTTCATGTCAGGACCATCAACATGAAAATGCACGGTTATTCTCAAAAGATGTTTTTCTAAGCCTACATATTCACTGTAAAGCATCCCAGAATCCTCTAGAGTGAATGTTAATAAGCGCAATAGGGTTGGAATTGATGGTCTTGAACTCTTATCTTTCTACACTGATCGTCAGGAACTGTAATGTGAAAAGCACAAAGCTTCCCTCAACAGCTACTATACAATCATGGTAATGTTAACAATACAACTATCAATCAATTATACAAGCTAGACATGATTCCGTCATTTAACTCTCATGACCAACCACACTCTGTGAAAGAGAATCCTAATATCTGAACCATACAGATGAAGAAAGGGAGGGTTTAATGACTTGCCTAAGAGAATGAAGACAGTAACTGATGGAGCCAACAATGATATTCTTGCTTCTGACTCCAAAATCCTCACTCTTAAGTTTTTTGCCTGAAACCCTATCTCTCTTCGAGAGAGAATAAGAATAATATCAACTATCATTTATTAAGCCTTTCTGATTAGGCCCTGCCTTCCTTGTTGCTTATAGACACACTCAATTTGAACTTATTCCACATTAGCACCCAAAAAATGCCGCATCATTTACTAGTCGAAATGGAGTAAAGTCCATCTGTGAGCCCACAGTGGGAAGAATGGCAGGAAGACCAGTGAATGTCATTAGTGAGGAGCTCCTCTTCTCTACTCTTAAATAAGCATACCATCATAGTTTCTGGCCCAGAACATTTGGGAACGGGTCCTGTAGACATCACCTTGTCTATGTTACTTCTAAACTGTACTGCCCAGGCTCCAGCCTCTGTGGGTTTGCAACTGACCAAACCCTATCCAGGGTAGTACACGTCAACAGTGCCCAGGCCTCTGCTATTTTCAGAAACTCCAAACCCCTTTTATCTTCCAAGGCAGATAAATACCCAGCATCAGTGTATATGCTAGTGTTTAGAAACAAGTCTTCTGGGGTTAGTGCTGAAGAACTAACACCTTCTACCATAAAGGCCTGAAAGAGCTACTTTAGGAATTTGAACACACCAAGGGAATCTTCCATCCACCATGAAGAGAAAAAAGAAAAAATATGTATGTGTAAAGGAACTACATTATGCCAGACACTTTGCCACGTCCTGCTTTACTTTGCTTACAAAACTGCAAGGTAGAGATTATTATAATTGGTTTTTAAGATGAGTAAACAAAATATTAGAGAAGTTTTTTTTAAGTCCCTAAATCATACAGCTATTTCACTCTTTGCAGACAGCCTGAGGAAAACTTGTAGCTAATCTTAATAATAATTACCATTTCTTGAGCTCTTAGTCTGCACCAAGGCAGTATACTAAGCACTTTATATCCATTACCTTCCCTAACAATTCTATAACTTACTTCATTATCTCCATCTAAGAATGAGAACCACTGGAGCTCAGAGAAGCTAAGTCCTTTGCCCAAGGCCACACATCTGGGAATGAGGGAGTCCAGATGCGAGCCTCTATGTTAGAATTCAAAGTCGGATTCTTAACCCCAGCACAGCACAGCCTCCCCTCAAGGCTTTCAAGGGGAAGTGTGGCCCCAAAAGGACTAGGACTGTAGGGGAGATAGGTGGATAGAGAAGGCAGGGAGAAAAGTGAAAAATACCAGCTAGTATTCCTGGTGCTCTCTGAGCCTTACCACTGGAGCCCAGGGTACTCATTTTACAGGAATGACTCACAGGACAAAAGAGCAGAGGTCTGGCTTACTTTGTTTTGCAAACCATACCCTGTAGAATGAGAATAATTATTAGTCATCTGCAGGCCTTGTGATGCTGGTAGCTTAGTCATTGAATAACTATTATAGATCACACATTCCTATTCCTTTGGATAGAGTCTCAAGCCACCTACACAATCCTTAAACAACTTTTCAAAGTCCCTTGAGCTGGGGGTGGCGGCAGACACACTCTCCAGAAGCTATGCATTCTTCTTACTGAGAGATGGACACCTTGTGGCCAGTAGCATAATGAGAAGTCTTTCAGCAGAATGCACAGGCATCCCTATCCTGCTTTCAATGACCCACACACTCTTAAAATTGTCCTTCCTGCAAGACAAGATACTTCAAGCAGTTTTAAGTCTTCCTTGGGGGCATAGGAGTTTCATGTCAACTAGGTTTGGTTTACATTTATGAGAGATGTTATCTCATGTGAATGAGATAGGAAAAGAAAATACAGCAGGCATATGAGTGGGTAAAGGTACCAAATTCTAACAAAAATGATATGAACACATATGTGCATCCCCACACACAGAGACACACACACACAAACACACCACTTAATACCTTAATGAAAAATAAGAGTCACAGCAATCTGGTGAATAACTTACTTATTTTGCTTTCCATTTTGAATTCTAAGAGTGGAGCTACTGAGATGACTAAAACAGTTGCTGTCTTCAAAGAACTCAAAGGTTAGTGAGAAGACAGAAGCAACATCAACACAATAAAACCAAAGATGTTATTATGAAAGCTCAGAGGAGAAACATCCAAATCAAATGGAGTTGAAGGTTAGGCAGAGGATGAGAAAGATTTCCTTGAGGCGATGAGAGCAAAGCTGAGCATTTTTTTTAACACACACCTGTCCAAAGTAGAAACTGTTAATGCAGTACCCCAGCAATCTAGATGAGCTGGCCCTATGATTGAGGATTTCATTCATATGTATTATAGCAGTAAAGATGCTTTGAGCTTTAAATAATAGAAAGCTTAATATCAACTCATGTAAACAATGAGGAATAATTCTGTCACATAACAAGAAGTGCAGGGAGGCTTCAGATGTAATTTATCAACTCAAAGACATCATTTGAAACTCAGTTTTTTTCCCCATGATTCTACTACGAAATCTCCAAAAGATTTTCCTAACTGTCTTCTAGATCACAAGGTTGCTGCTGTAGCTACAGGCACCATGTGCAGACACAAAAATGTTCAGCAAAAGAAGATACCTTTTCCATGTGACAACTTTTTATGAACAAAAGTTTTCCCAAAAGCTTCCCAGCAGGTTTCCCCTCATATCTTATTGGTCATAATTGGGATACTATGATTGGATTTCTAAGAACTGAATAGAGGGAGGCTGTGATCTCCCCAAGAAAGGCTTGGAAAGTATGAAGAGGGAGAAATATTTGTTGAGTAGGTAGATAAATTTTTGGGTACATTAGGAGTGGGATATGTGGGAAAGCAAACCTATCAAACATGGTGCAAACCAAACTCTTCCCACTGGAAATTCTGATGGAACACTGTCTCTTAATTGATTGACTTATTTGAGGAAGTATGCCATGTTACTGTAAATAGGGCTGTATCAAATGCTAAGAATTCCAGCTTTAAGCAGATAGACCCAGAGGGCTGGTCTTGGTACCATAGAACTTTTATGCTAGAAATGACCCAGAGGTGATGATTTTAGAGATCTGAAAACTGCTCTGCCATTTACTCAATACATGCTTTGTACTGGCCTTTGCTGCCTACTCTAAAATACTTTGCCCACTGCAGCTTTGGGCCAAGACCGGATTCTTTTCTGAGGGTCCTTCCAGCTCTGAAAGTCATGACTCATCATGATACGTGATGCAGAAAGTCTGATTCATCATGACATGGGACGCAGGTTCATAATATTCCTCATCACCAACATTGTATGATATTTCATATTGTTTTTAGCGATCTCACTAGAATGGAGATTCTTGAGTCAGCCTAGCACATAACCAGACAAATTGTTGGTACTCTAAAACAAAAACAAAAACAAAACACTTAAGTTGGTTTCATGACAGAAGAGCTGAAAAGTACATGTGACGTTTCATTTGGTAGCAGCACTCCCGGAAAATCATCTTATAGAAATTATTTGAATTTTTAGAAAATCTTGAAGCACATTTTCATCAAAGTGTTATTGATCAGGTGTGAAAAGCACAAAACAACTAAATATCCAACTCTAAAGTCTTGTTTATATTAAGTGTGGTATATTCAATGAGTGGATTACAATCAAGAAATGTAAGTTTTAGAGACCTTATAGCATGTAAAATAAAATTATATGTTACAATAGTAAGTGAAAAGTGGTACTAAGTTTTATTTACAATATAATGATAATTATGTAAACCAAACAACCCAAGCATTTAGAAGGGAAGAAAAAAAAGACTAAAAAGAAATGGACCAAATGGTGCATAGTAGCTGCACTGAGAAATTTTTTTCTTTCTTTTTTTTTTTGACACTCCAAAAATGTTTATAAT
>NW_016810801.1:871465-909637 GCF_001698545.2 Rhinopithecus bieti | reverse complement strand
TTTGTTGAGACGGAGTCTCGCTCTGTCGCCCAGGCTGTAGTGCAGTGGCTGGATCTTGGCTCACTGCAAGCTCCGCCTCCTGGGTTCACGCCATTCTCCTGCCTCAGCCTCCCAAGTAGCTGGGACTACAGGCGCCCACCACTTCGCCTGGCTAGTTTTTTGTATTTTTTTTTTAAGTAGAGACGGGGTTTCACTGTGTTAGCCAGGATGGTCTCGATCTCCTGACCTTGTGATCCGTCCATCTCGGCCTCCCAAAGTGCTGGGATTACAGGCTTGAGCCCCCGCGCCCAGCCTATTTGACAGATTTTCTTTATTAACTTAGTCTTACCTATAATTAATCTATATTACAGTTGTTGACAGGAATAAATCCAGGTGTTTAAGAATGAATTTCAACTGGCAGAGCTTGGTATTCCAAACCTTGCTTCACGTTATCAAGCTTTCCTCCCAATCCAACCTTCTCTCTCATTACGGTTCAAATGACAATGCACAAAACTCTTTGCAGAACCTGATCTGGCCCTCCCATCTCCCCATCACCACTCCCTGCTTTTGTTATACCAATAATTCTTTCCAAGGTGCCCTTTCTTCTTTATTCCACTCCTCTCTAGTGGCCAATATCAGAAAGCTCAGCTCAAACACTGAATACCTTCCTGAATGATCTTAGGCAAATTATTTCACTTCCCAGAGTTTCCACTTCTACATTTCTATAAAATGGAAATAATTTTAAATTGCTTTTCTCATTACTATTACACAAAAGTTACTATGCCTGGCACATAGTAGGAACACATACACAAACAGAAAAGGCAGCTGTTTGTTTTTCCTCTGAATCCCTCTATCCCTAATTTATAGTTGTATCAGTGCCTGGCACCATCGAAATAACTTAATTCATGTTTATTGGATTAAAAAAAAATGTCACTAGTGCTAGCTACCAGGCCCTGACAGATAAGGGCCTGTGGCTGTGTGATTTTAGATGGCTTATCTACATAAGAAAGCACAAAGTAAGAAAGTAGTCTAAAAGAGAGCTTCCTTCCTACACAGAGAAAGAGCTTTATTGACTTTGATCAGAAACGGGCTCTGGAAAACCGCCTGCAGGCATCTCTGTAAGTATTCACCCACAAAGCAAAGAATATCAGAAAGTAAGATGGAAATTTTTCTCATCCTTTTCCTCCTCACCCCCACACAAGGCCCCTATCTCAAAAGGAGAATTTGGTTGTGTTTTAAATGGACTTTTGCACTTTTCAAAATCAGCTAGATACCAATGCATCCCCACAGCTGAATAAGCACCATTAGGATGAAAGACATATCCTGGGGGCAGCATAAACTGTGATCCAGCTGCCCCTCCAGCTTGTGCAACTTCTCTTGTTTGATGAGAACAGGGAGGGAGTGGAGTGTCCTGTAGGCTACGACATGCAGGGTTAGCAGCCTCAAAGTTCATTCTGACAGAAGAGTCATGATGCTTGGAGACATTACTGAATTTCAGCTTGTCCACTCAGAAATGCCATTGGTATAGAGTGGTGAAGGTGCTTCCATTCTGCTCTTCTACAGAAACTAACCCTTGTCTTCTACAGAAACCAATCACAGGCAAGCAAAGTAATCCTCTTTCTTCAACCTGCAAAAGTTCGAAGCAGCCCTTTAGCATAATCACTCTTAAAACAAACAAAAATAGAATACTGTACAAGCCATATCATCTTGTTGGTAGATGGTTCTAAGGGAGGAGTATTTAATGGGACAGTGAGTTTAAGAGAGAACAATTTCTTTTGGTTCTGTGAAAAGAAGTGTGCTTGAGAAATGTTATTCCAAATCCATTAAATTATTCATTCATCCATTCGTTCAACAAACACTCAAGGATGAACTACTTTTCATTTGCCTTCTTATTTATTCAATCAATAAACATTTACTGAGCACAGAATGGATATACCATGCACTTTCCTGTGTGTTATGAAGAATATAAACAGTTAATGCTTACACTGTTGAGTGATGATGCTACGCCAGGAATTGTCTAATATCACACAGCTGGTTAGTAGTACAGCCCAGAGTGTATCCAGGAGCCTGACCCCAGACCCCATGTCTTTGACCTCCTGCTATATTGCCTCTCAAAGATGCAAAACACCCAGATGTTAAGATGTAAGTCCAGGCCTCAAGGAGCTTACACTTTAGGAGGGCTGAGGCATGTAAGTGCCTTAAGAGAGGTTCAGGAAAAAGTATCAGGGACGTTCGGAGAAAGAAGAAATTATTTCTTCTTTGCTGAGAAAGAGAGAAACTCCTTGGAAATGGTAGGATTTGAGATGATTCATGATAGACAGATAGAACTGAACAAACATTGTTGGGCAAGAAGGCATTCTAAGCTAAGAAAACTGTACCAGTAACTGAGAGAAAGCAGAAGTTGTAAAAGAGAGCAACTGGTTTAGTGATAAAGAGTGATAGTGGGGAAAATGCCGGACCAGGAAGTTGAGACAAGTGTATATGTGATACTAATTTTTTCTGACAGGTAACATTTACTCTGCTAAAAATATATCCTCCAAGCAGGTGCTGACACTTGTTGAGGGTATTTGCTTCATCACAACGAGTGACAAAGCATTACTCTAAAAAGCCCATTTAAAATTCACCATCTTAAATATGAGCTAATAGATTCAAGCAATACGGTCTTTCTGTAGTCTACATCCTTCTATTTATCTTGAGAAACTGTTAAGATAACAACAGCTCTGTAAGTCTGGACAAGAAACTTGAGAAAGGGCTCTTCTTTCAGGGAAGATTTGCCTATAGGGTCTGACAAAGAAGTGCTCATTGGGTTCATTTCCAGAGCAGAGAAGAATAATAGTGCTGTATTTACAATAGGTGAATACAGTACACTGTATTCTTCCTTTGTGCCCATGGGACAACACTCTGAGACCTATTTGACCCTCCTGGAGCCTCTGTGTGGGGGAGGGAAGACACGGCTCAGTGGATTTGTGTTTTATGTATCACCACACGAGAGAACTAGCCTTTGAGTTAACTCAGCATAGGTCAGTCCCCAATAGGTGCTATGTTATTCAATCTGTGCTCCCACTTCAAGGCAGAGAAGGGACTTTCAATGGGAAAAGGGTGCACACTCAGTTATACGGTCCAATAATTGATGCTCAGGTTGTGTAAGAGAAGAGTTAGAAGTGGGAATGGAGATGGCAAAAGTTGTGTTCAGGTGTTTCAGATATGTTCATATGCAAAGAAAGACACTGTGACTCCAAAGAAAAGAATTCAAACAAATAGGTAGACTGAAATCCATATGAATTATGTACTAGGTATTGCGATAAATAATTACATTTGTGATGTTCTCTAAATCTCACGAAATCTCCACAGTATTATGTGCATTACCATTCTCATTTTTCATCTAAAAATCTCTATTATTCAGGGTTCTCAGAAAGACTGAGAAACTCATTTGAGGTTTCACAGCTAACAACAAGTGATGGGTTGGGACTCAAACCCACATCAGCCTATCTTTTAGCTCCCCAGGCCACACCTTCACTATAGTATGCCTTATGCTCTTTTCTGTTATTTACCTTAGAGAACAGACAGGGAGGAACTACAGCGGAACAAATATAGCTCAATATAAGTTAACTCTGTCACACTTCACTGAATGACTTTGGGCAGAAATATGTCCACTCTCAGGCCTCAAATTCCCCTCTGAAAAAATTTGAGTAGTACAGATGATCCCATTATACTGCTTCTGGTATAGTTCTCCATGATCTCTAAGACTCTATTGGATAAATAGAGACTCCTCAGCAGCTCTTTACAATCTATGAGAGTCCACTGGAATAAACAGAAACCTTTCTACAAGGCATTCATGCACTTTCATGATCCAGCTCCTGCCCATCTCTCCTCCATAACCTTCCACCCACTCAAACCCACATTCACTCTTCCAGTTCCGCCAAACTACCTGCTAGTCTCCAAAGGGAGGGACACACCACTAAGCCTTCATGCATCTTATTCCCTCCACTTGGCAAAAAAATAAATGGCTGGCCTTCCTGTAAGCTGCTATTCTTAAATATATTTCAATATCTATTTGGCATCAGTGAAGAGAAAATACTTTTCTACTCACTTAAATGTTAAGTACATATATTCTTTCTTAGGTTAGTAAATAATGTACCAATTACTATGTCACTTTCTTCTTTAAGCTCCTTAGAAACAAACCACTCCTATAAGTGTATCGGCGACCAAGGAGAATCTACTCAATATCACAGAGACGATGGAGGAGGACATTTATGTCACATGGAACATTGCATGTCATAGAAAATAGCTCCATTCCACAAGTCTCTCCTTGAAGGCATCTTTTCTGAGCCACAGCAATGCTGGGCCTTTTCCCAACTCTTCCCCAGGTCCCGTTCCCACTACAGCAGCCCTCTTGGATCTGTCTCTGCCTCTTCAATGCAGATTAATGAACTCTGTCTGTTCTTCTACCCCAAATGTGCTTACCTCCCACTTCTTAATACTGTTTCAAGGGTCAAAAGCCATGCAGCCTATTAAGGATGAAGACTGTGTTTTGACTAGAAAACAGAACTTCTAATAGTTTATAATATACTAAATTCAGAATAAGGGTTTTGTTATATTCATCAAATAAGAGGGAAAGCAAGGTGCATTCCTCCAAATGCAATAGGAACCACAGGTAGAATCCTAGGCCAACCGGAACCTCATTCCAGTTTGCTGTAGGGATATTTTGTGCCCCTCGCAGTGTAGAACCTCAGTTAACTCCCAGCTGACATGTATTTTTATCCAGACCTGTACCTGGCAAACTCCTGCTCTCACTGCAAGATTTAGCAGAATGAGGCACCACCTCTCTGTGAAGCCTGTCCTGACACTATCCAGTTCCTAACTAAGCCTCTCTTCAGTGTTCTCCAGGTTTCATGTGGACTTCAATTTGTCAAAAGAAAAATGTCAGCTGAATTAAATGTAAAGGATTTTAATTGAGCAATGAACGATTCACGAATCAGGCAGACTTCCGAGCAGGAGTAGGCTCAGAGACTCCAGTGCAGCCATGTGGTGGAAGATTTATGGACAGAAAAAGGAAAGTGACTGCAGAAAATGGAAGTAAGGTACAGAAACAGCTGGATTGGTTGCAGCTCACCATTTACCTTATTTGAACACGGTTGCAATCGTTGGCTACATTTGATTGGCCAAAACTCGGTGATTGGCACAAGTGTAGGCTACCATCTGTTTACACCTCCTCTTGCTATAGTTCACCATGTACAGAGAAAACCTTGGGCCAAAATTAAAATATGTGAGAAGGAAGCTTCAGGCTAAACTTGATTTAACAAGTACTATGATTATTTTACAGCATCTACCAATAATGAGGTATTTATCAATTTATCTGTCTCTCTCCTCCCACTAGACTGTGAGTTCCTTAGGACAAAGATTTTGTCTAATCCATCTCTGACTCTGCATAGTCCCAGATTGGAGGGATGTGTTGTGTGTGTGTGTGCGTGTGTGTGTGTGTGTTTATCAAGAACTTGACTGTAGGCCAAGCTGACAGTAAAACTGATGCTGAAGGCAAAGCCTGTCCAGTATTCCTTACTTTTAACTCAGGAAAAGGAAGCTGGTCTTGACCCAGTCCTGAGTACAGAATTCTCTGTAGGTGGGAGAAATATGAAGGCAAGGAAATAGGAGGTGATTTGTAAGGGAAAATGAAGCACATGGCAAGTTAGATTCCCCAAGGTTCTTAAACTGGTAGTTAATTGAATCCAGTGTTCCAAGACCTTAATTTCAAACAAGGTCTTTGGGAGAAACAGTCAGTTGCTCTCCCTCAGGCAAAATGAAAGCCCTTTTGCTTGACTCAGAGATGTAACAAAGCTCCTGACTTCTTTTTCCTTAATCCTTATGCACCCAGGCTGAGGCCTCACCCTGGGGGACTTTGGAAGGCAGTTTCTGAGCCTCATTTCTTCCCGCCTATCCCACAACCTAGATTATTTGCAAACCCCAATAGGTATTTTTCAGTTCAAAGCTCTCTACATAAAAATTCCAGACTTGCCAGGAGTGAGTCCTCATCAACCTGACCCAGGCCATATGTAGCCCCCAGGGCTTGATTTGGAGCCAGGGTCCAGGATAAATCTTTCCATCTCTCATTGCAATTTGTTTTGTCCCTATTAGCATCTGTATATTCTCTTTTGCAGTACAGTGACCTCATTCATTCATTCCTTCAAAGTAAGTATTTACTGAATGTTCACTACGTTTTAAATCTGAAGGAACAGAATAGTAATAGTAGCTGGCAGGTATTGAATTTTTCATGCACTGTAGCAAAATTAGATAAAGAGAAAAATACCTGGATGATTCTCTATTTTATTTATTTGTCACAAAAATCCTATGGACTAGGTACTATAGCATTGTTATGTTACAGATGAGGAAATGAGGGACAGAGAGAGAATAACTTTCTGAATCAGTTAGAATTATTTTGTCTGCAAGTAACAGAAAAATCAACTCAGCATGGCTTGAACAATGAGAGAGATGCATTATTGGACACAACAGGAAGAACAGAGGGAGGCAGCTTCAGGATTTGTGAATTCAGTGACTTCACACCTGGGTTATTTTCAACCTTTCATCCTGCCAGCCCCAGAGAGTCACCATAATCTTCAAGTTTGGTCTGCAGAGCTACAGTAGGGCTATGGAAGTTTCAAGAGCTTCATCCAGACATAAAAAATCCAAAGGGAGAGACCAAGGGCACATATTTTCTTTATGCCTGTATTAGTTTCCTAGGGCTGCCATAACAAAGTACCATAAACTGGACAAACTAGATGACCTAAAACAACAAAAATTTATTTTCTCATGGTTCTGGAAGCTGGGAGACTAAAATCAAGGTGTCAGCACGGCCAGGCTCCCTCTGATGCCTCTAGAGAAGGAGATTCCTTGCCTCTTCTTACCCTCTGGAGATGACTAGCAATCCTTGATGTTTCTTGCATTGTAAACACAACACTCCAATCTCTTTCCAGTTGCTTTATCTCTGCGAATATGTCCTTCTGTCTCTTCTTTGATTATAAGGATACCAATCATAATGGATTTAGGCCACACCTTACTCTGGAATAACCTTACCTTAACTCAACTACATCTGTAAAGGCCCTATTTTCAAATAAGATCATATTCGCAGGTACCAGGGGTTAGGATTGAACATATTTTGGAGAAGGACAAAATTCCACCCATAGCAATGTCTTATTTTAAGAGCTAGAAACCCTTTCCTGAAAGTCCCCAAGCCAACTTCTTAGATCTTACTGGCCAGAATTGCATCACATGCCCAAACCTAAGCTAATCACTGCCCAGGAGAATGGGAACCACCAAGATCAGTTTAGACCAATTCGGACCAACCCTAGGGCCTGGAAAAAGTGCGCAATGCCTCCTAAAGCAGCACGTGGTGAGGAGAGAGCAGGTACCAGAACACGGTTGAGGAAGAAGGAAGTGGGGAGAACTGATGTCTCTAGGAAGGTAACCAACAGTGTCTGCTACACTTGCTCATAATTCCATATGTATTTGACTCCAGAGCCTGAGGCCTATGAGCTCACAAATCCTCATTTCAGGATCCACTACGGCACCATGCCTCATATTCTACAAGGCACTGTGCTATGGGCTTTGTAGGTGTCTTCTCATTTAATCTACAGGTACATGTCATTATCACCACTATCATAGAGATGGTAAAATCACAGGCATCAAGCTCAGGGTTGCACAGCTCTTGGAGGTAGATGCTTGTGAAATGCAGGAGTCTACAACACCAGGCTGTGAGAAATATAAAGTTTACTACACGTGGAACCTGGCCCTTCCCTTCCAGAAAATTCTTTTATTCTTTTATTTTCAGGAGAACATTTGAATTCTAATTGACATAAAGCATTTGTAACTCTTATCCCACAATCAGAACTAAGAAATCCTGCTTTATCCACCTAAGTAAAATTTTCTTCTTTTGATCAGTAGAAATTATGTACAAAGTGAGGGCCTTTGCTCCTCTTGGCTTGCTTGAGCCTAAAAGAATGCCTCTCTCTCAAAGATGAGCAGCTGGTTGGTTTTTGTGGGGAAGGGATATTTATCATGTAATCAATTTCCCAATTTCTTACGTTAAGAGCTTTGGTGGGAAAGCCATATGTTCCATGATCAAGGATGAGACATGAAGGTATGGTAAGAGGCACAGCCTGGAATGGAACATTCAGGCATTTCTTTTGTCATGTGAGCAAGGAGAAAAAGCACTGGTCTTAGAGTCAGATTGGATCCTTTCTTAGTACAGCAATTAAATAGCCTGGCTCTTGAATTTGGGCAATTTGGCAATTTGTTTCACTCATCAGGGCTCAGTTTTCTCATCTATGAAACAAAGTGGTTAAATTAGGTAACGTTTAAGTTTTCTTCAGCTAAGACACTCAAAGTTGAGGAATATTGTCTTCTGGGTTCACTGTGAGCATGCCAACTCTACTTCATTTTCTGCCCTTCCCTCTCTACCCTTCTTATTCTGTACATCTGATAATTTACGGTTCTGAGAGGTGACTGTGAAGTAGAGGAAAATGAGTTAAAATTATGCTTCCATTGGACAGTTTGGTTTAAAACTGCTTTCATGGTCACTATGTTGCTTCTTTCTTACAACAGGTGACTGTGAAGTAGAGGAAAATGAGTTAAAATTATGCTTCCATTGGACAGTTTGGTTTAAAACTGCTTTCATGGTCACTATGTTGCTTCTTTCTTACAACAGCCCTGTGATAGTATTAATTTTCCCATTTCTAAACATCAAGAAATTGGAAAATGTTGGAGCTTGCCCAAAGTTACTCAGCTAATGACTACAAATTCAGACCTAAAGTCAGGTGTTTGGCTCACAGTTAGTAGCCTAGCGTATGATAACTCAGCACACGGGACCCCACAGAACACCAGCCTCCCCTGCTTCACCAGTGCTAGGAAAGCCTTGACTTATCCAAAGGAGATAAAGGATGCAGATTAAGTGGTTTACTTGGAACACATCTGTCTTTGTTGTGTTATAATGAAGCTATCTCTTATCCTCAAGAAATCAGGTATAAGAAAAAACCATCTAACAACAAAGTTGTCCTAGAGACAATGCATTATTTTGAGAAAGAGTGAAGGGTTCATCATAGACAATATTTAAGCATAGGATAAATAAACTCCTGATGGGACTGAAGGAATCAGACTTTGGATAAGAATTAACCTTCAGTCTCCGGTGAGGTGTTATTTACACTAAGGCAATTTAAGCTTGTGTGGAGGGTTCTTTTTTTCTGACAGGAATAAATAAATCCGTATACCAGCAATGATCAATTGGAATTTGAAATTATAGATGCAACAGCATATACATTAGCACCCCAAAAACTAAAATTCTTAAGTATAAAACTAACAAAAGATGCACAAGACATATATGAAGAAAACTATAAAAGTCTGACAGAAGAAATCAAAGATCTAAATAACTAGAGAGATAATCCATGTTCATGGACAGGAGATGATAAGATGTCAATTCTTCTCAATGATGACATGGATAAGACATCAATTCTTCTTAACAAATTCAACACAGTCCTAATAAAAATTGTAGCAAATTATTTTGTGGATATTGAAAAAATGATTCTAAACTATATGGAAAGGCTAAAGACTCAAAATAGCCTACAAAACACTGAAAAAGAACAAAGTCAAGGACTGGCACTACCCAACTTTAAGACTTATTGTAAAGCTACAGCAATCAAGACATTATTGTTTTGGTGAAAGAATTGACAAACAGGTAAATGAAACAGAATAGATAGCCCAGAAACAGGCACAAACAAATATAGTCAACCCATGTTTGACAAAACAGCAAAGGCAATTCAACAAAAAAAGGTAGTCTTTCCAACAAATGGTGCTGAAACAACTGGACATCTACATGCAAAAATAAATATGTAAATCACAGATCTTACACTTTTTAAATAAATTAACTCTAAATGAAACATAGATCTAAAGAAAGTGCAAAACTAAGAAGATAACAAAGAAAAGTATTGACAAACCTGACAAAAACAAGAAATGGGGAAAGGATTCCCTATTTAATAAATGGAGCTGGGAAAATTGGCTAGCCATAAGTAGAAAGCTGAAACTGGATCCTTTCCTTACTCCTTATATGAAAATTAATTCAAGATGGATTAGAGACTTAAATATTAGACCTAAAACCATAAAAACTTTAGGAAAAAACCTAGGTAATACCATTCAGGACATAGGCATGGGCAAGGACTTCATGTCTAAAACACCAAAAGCAACGGCAGCAAAAGCCAAAATTGACAAATGGGATCTAATTAAACTAAAGAGCTTCTGCACAGCAAAAGAAACTACCATCAGAGTGAACAGGCAACCTACAGAATGGGAGAAAATTTTTGCAATCTACTCATCTGACAAAGGGCTAATATCCAGAACCTACAAAGAACTCAAACAAATTTACAAGAAAAAAACAAACAACCCCATCAAAAAGTGGGCAAAGGATATGAACAGACATTTCTCAAAAGAAGACATTCATACAGCCAACAGACACATGAAAAAATGCTCATCATCACTCGCCATCAGAGAAATGCAAATCAAAACCACAATGAGATACCATCTCACACCAGTTAGAATGGCAATCATTAAAAAGTCAGGAAACAACAGGTGCTGAACAGGATGTGGAGAAATAGGAACACTTTTACACTGTTGGTGGGATGGTAAACTAGTTCAACCATTGTGGAAAACAGTGTGGCAATTCCTCAAGGATCTAGAACTAGAAATATCAATTCCTCAATGATCTAGAACTAGAAATACCATTTGATCCAGCCATCCCATTACTGGGGATATACCCAAAGGATTGTAAGTCATGCTGCTATAAAGACACATGCACACGTATGTTTATTGCATCACTATTCACAAGGCAAAGACTTGGAATCAACCTAAATGTCCATCAGTGACAGACTGGATTAAGAAAGTGTGGCACATATACACCATGGAATACTATGCAGCCATAAAAAAGGATGAGTTCATGTCCTTTGCAGGGACATGGATACAGCTGGAAACCATCATTCTCAGCAAACTATCGCAAGAACAGAAAACCAAATACCGCATATTCTTACTCATAGGTGGGAATTGAACAATGAGATCACTTGGACACAGGAAGGGGAACATCACACACCAGGTCCTGTTGTGGGGAGGGGGGAGGGGGAAGGAATAGCATTAGGAGATATACCTAATGTAAATGACGAGATAATGGGTGCAGCACACCAACGTGGCACATGTATACATATGTAACAAACCTGTACGTTGTGCACATGTACCCTAGAACTTAAAGTATAATAATAATAAATAAAATAAAGAAACGTATTGACGTGACCTTGAGTTTGGTGATGACTTTTTAGATACAACATGAGCAGCACAATCCATGAAAGAGAAAAATGAACAAACTGGACTTCATTAAAATTTAAAACTTCTGCTTTGCAAAATATACTGTTAAGAGAATGGAAATAAGAGCCACAGACTGAGAGAAAATATTTACAAAACACATATCTGATAAATGCCTTGTAGCCAAAAATATCTTAAATCTTAAGAATGAGAAAACAGGCCGGGCGCGGTGGCTCAAGCCTGTAATCCCAGCACTTTGGGAGGCCGAGACGGGTGGATCACGAGGTCAGGAGATCGAGACCATCCTGGTCTACATGGTGAAACCCCGTCTCTACTAAAAAATACAAAAAACTAGCCGGGCGAGATGGCGGGCACCTGTAGTCCCAGCTACTCGGGAGGCTGAGGCAGGAGAATGGCGTAAACCTGGGAGGCGGAGCTTGCAGTGAGCCGAGATCGCGCCACTGCACTCCAGCCTGGGCGACACAGCTAGACTCCGTCTCAAAAAAAAAAAAAAAAAAAAAAAAAGAATGAGAAAACAAACTACCCAATTAAAAAAAAGGGGGGTGGGGGTAAGAGATCTGAACAGACACCTTACAAAAGAATATGTACAAATGACAAATAAGCATAGGTTTAGTAACCATATTAGGGAATCACAAATTAAAACACTAGGAGCAACCACATAAGTTCCTATTATACGTTTATAAGAATAGCTAAAATTTAAAATACCAAATGCAAATAAGGTGCAATATGAACTCTCATTTATTGTTATTTATTGCTGGTGGAAATGCAAAATGATATAGCCACTTTGGAAGACAATTTGGCAGTTTCTCACAAAACAAGAGATATTCTTACCATATAATCCAGGACTCATGTTTCCTGGGTATTTACCCAAATGAGCTGAAAGCTTACGTCCACACAAAAACTTGTACATGAATGTTTATAGCAGCTTTATTTATCATTACCAAAAACTAGAAGCATGCAAGTTGTCTCCAACAGGCAAATGAATAAATAAACCATGGTACATCCATAAAATGGAATATTATTCAGTGATAAAGGGAAATGAGCTATCAAGCCATGAAAAGACATGGAGGAACCTCAGAAGTATTTGTTAGGTAAAAGAAGTGAGTCAGAAAAGGCTGTATGATTGCAACTCTATTACATTCTGGAAAAGACAAAACTATATAGACAGCAAATAAATAAATGGTTGCTAGGGGTTTCAGAATTTAAGAGCAAGGAAGAAGTGGAGCACAGGGGATTTTTAGGGCAATGAAATTGTTCTATATACTGTAATGGTGGATAGTTGAAAATACGCATTGGTCAAAGCCCGTAGAACTGCACTCCACAAAAACTGAACCTTTATGGAAACTACAGATTTCAGTTAATAATTATACCATACTGGCTCAGAAGTTTTAAGAATAATGTACCAAACTAACACAAAATGTTAATAGCTACATAAGGATGAGAGAAGGAGAAGATAGTTAATGTTCTCTGGCATTATCTAGCTGCAACTACATGTACACATGTTTTGAAATCTTGACAGTTAGAAGCGTGCCCCTGACATTTGCAAGCTGCCAACGATTCTTCTGTTTCTTCCAAGGAGGAGGCTCAGATTCCTCTATGAGGGAAGAGAGAGGCTTTGTTTAGGAAAAAAACACTTACAGGGCATTTTAATTAGACAAATGTAAATTAAGAACCCCTTTTGAAACAGAGATACCTAAACCAATAAAAATTCAGTTGTGTCTGTAAGATCTGTTAATGGGTGGCCAGATCAGGCCCGGTTTTAGAGGGAACCTTGGTTATTCTCTCTTAAGGTCTCTAGAAAGCCAAGGGCCTGAATCTAGGGTAGGAGAAATGCACGTATTTAGCCTCCTCCCTCTACGGGTGCTGTATTAGTCTGTTCTCACACTGCTATGAAGAAATACCTGAGACTGGGTAATTTATAAAGGAAAGAGGTTTAATTGACTCACAGTTGCACATGGCTGGGGAGGCCTCAGGAAACTTACAATCATGGCAGAAGGCAAAGAAGAAGCAGGCACCTTCTTCACAGGATGGCAGGATGAAGTGAGTGCAAGCAGGAGAAAATGCCAGACGCTTATAAAACCGTCAGATCTCACGAGACTCTCTCATAAAAACACCATGGAAGAAACTGCTCCCATGACTCAATTACCTCCACCTGGTCTTGCCCTTTACAAGTGGGAATTGTGGGGATTATAATTCAAGATGAGATTTTGGGTGGGGACACAGCCAAACGATACAGGCACTATGCTGGGCATCACAACTGGGAGACAGGCAAGAGCTGAGGATGCTAGGAGCAACTGTATGTGGTAATACTTGTCTGCATTGTCATTCCTTTCTCATTCCACAAGTCTTCAATAGTGTTTTATAAACTGCATTATAAGAGAATTAAAGGACAGACCTGACTTGTGTTTAAGGGAAAGCAATATGAAGAAAATCACAGCTATGAGGAAAGTCAGGCTTGAGGAAGCCAGAAGCAACCTGAAAATAGACTGAGTGTTTATTATAAATTATATGTTGAAATATTGACCCTCTAGGTGATGATAGAATCCTCTTACCCTCTTTCTACTATGCAAAGACACAGAGAGAAGTGAGCCATCTGCAACCTGGAAGAAGACCCTCACCATAACCTGACGATGCTGTCACCCTGATTTGAGACTTCCAGTCTCCAGAATTGTGAGAAATAAGTTTCTGTTGTTTATAAGCCACCCAATTTACAGTACTTTGCTATAGCAACCTGTGTTTGACTAAGTGACAAGGGCTGTGGGGGTTCTGAAGAGACAGAGAATGCTCTGTGAGCTGGAGGAAACAGGGCAGATCCTGGCCACATACTAAGAACGTGTAGGATTCATACGCTAGTGGAAGAAAGCACTTTCCTGGTAGGAACAAGGGGTAAGCAAATGTGTCAATTTCATAAAAAGTAAGTTCCATCTTTAAAGGCTATGTGATACATTTTTACCAGTTTGATAAAAAAGAAATTGTCTCCTTGTGTAAATTTTGGAAGCAATTTGCCAGCCAGAAGATGACCACATACTCTCTCTCTCTCTGCCTCCCTCTCTCTCTCTCTCTCTCTCTCTGTCTCTCTCTCTCATACACACACACACACACCACACACACTCACAAACTTTCAGTCTTATGCTGTGTAGGTCCTGCTGTGTAGATGCTGAAGGAATTCCAAAATATGTCTGGCTCACTCTGAAGTTATTTTTCCTTCCCAGGCTTGAACACAAAATTGTGTTTTCATATTTCTTTCAATCCAAGTCCTGCGGATCTGCTTAATAAGATTCAGACTCATCCTTTCTGTCTCAGGAACTGAAGAAAGAGAAGTCTTGGGGGTTTGGCCCTGCTTGAATTCTCAGCAGACTTCACAATAAAAAAGTTCAAACATTATGGCCTCCAGTCATTTTCTAAAACAAACAAAACCAAAGCAAGCCTGGTAGGCTCTTTCATGACTTACATGACTAAAATCCTCTGTCTCTCATTTTTTCCCTCCCTCCTCCACATACTCTTCAAATGCATATGAGTCATGCATATGCTTGGAACTCGATTGATGAGTCCCCGCATATCAATGTGAAATGTCAGTAAGCAAATTAAGCAAAAGCTCTGGCTGGGGAGATAAGTCGAGGTGAAAAGCTGCAGGAGCTGCCTGCTCGGGTCTGGTTTCCTCAGAGGAGGGAGGGCTGGTAGGAGTCCAGGACCTGAGACAAGGCAGTTGTCAAGGACAAGGCTCATGGTCAAAGTCAGGACACAGTCAGAGAAGATGCAGGAAGTTGGAGCAAAGCCAAAGCCATCAACCCTCACATGAAGTGAGCTGAGACTCAGTGGAGGAGGAGAATGCATGAGAGGGGGTGAGCAGCCATCCTGGGGTCTCATCTCACTAAGGTGCTCATCCATATAACCTTTGCCATGTGGTTCACCAATACCATATACCCCCAACCTCCTCCTGAGTCTCCCCACCATGTCCTGGCCTTAACTGAGAACCAGTTCTTCCCTGGTAATCTGATTCCTTTGCAGTCCTCTCACGTGGAGTCAGCCTGTTCTCAATCTGTCCTTCCATGTTCCTCAGAGTTGCTCTCAGCATGCTGGCACCCAGGGCCAGTCCCAGCTGCCTATGTCAAAGTTCCTCTCCCTCTTGAGTCTCAGGTCCTCCAACTACACTGACCTCCACCCCGCCGCTGCTTTCCCTAACCACCACCTGACTAGTACTCACTCTCATGATAGCCTGATGATGACAGTGGTATCTGGTCCACAGTCTTCCCTTCATCCCATATCACCACCCCAGGTGACATCACGGTCATCTTTAGTGGCCAACCTACACCATTTCCAGACTTCTCAGGGGCCTAGCTTCTCATCTGCCCTCTACATGCAGCACTCGCCATTCATCATTCAACAAATAGTTACCAGTACCTACTATTCACTGTGCTCTGGGCATAGTGCTGGGATACCAAGGTGAACACAGTCCCTGCCCTCTAGAAGTGCATACTTTAATGGGAGAGACAGTCACATAGGAGAGGGAAACGTAGGAACTCAATCTGGTGGGAAGGATGTGGCAACAGGGCCCCACTCTGCAGAAAGGCAAGATCTACAAATTGAGATGGTAGATAATCTACCCGGGCTGTATCAGGATCCCATCAGCAGCTGGGGGTAGAACAAGAGGGGTCTAACTCAGGTGGGAGGTAGGGGGAGGCTGGCATGAACTATGCCATGTCTCATAAATCCTTGTACATTAAGTTTTAAATGAGGGAAACCTGAATACCAACCAGAAACCAAGGCAGAAGCTCAATGATAAACATGGGACCTTACTCATCTTTATAGACTGGCATCTAGTGCTATGCTGGATCATGGCAGGAGCTCAGTAAATGTTTTTCCAACAGAACTCAACCATCATGAACATGATAAGCATAAAAAGGGCAGGAGGGGAAAGCTACAGAGCAAACCACAGGGCACAAAGTGGGCAGGCCGGATACCCAAGCATGACCAATTCTAGATCCTGCTTACCTTTGTGGATGGGGCTCCTAAAATACTCCATGGTTGGGTTTTCAGGGTCCAGGTCTGGCTTGAGTCCAAGTGGGAGGCGTGAGCATGAGAAGCCAAATAGGCCTGGCACAACCAGGGCTATCATGGGGTCAGCCTTGCTAAAAAGTAACATGGGGCATTAAGAGGATCCCACAGCAGAATCAACCCTATCTTCTGCCTAGAAGGCTCTTCTACAACCTTTTCTTGTGGGACAACCACCCAGCTTCCTGGAATATGGACCATCAAACTCTAGAGCAGGGATGCCCAGCCTGGGTCCCCAGCAGAGTCCCCAGACCCACAGGAGGTTTCAAAGACAACCCAGGAATCTATGGGACATTACTATTATCCTTAAAATACTGACAGACATTGAGGATACACATGTGAACCAAAGTATTCTTATTCTTTTCTGAAATTAGAACCAACTCAAGGAACTAACCCTGGACATGGAGATTGGAAACTATGATTAGAGATTATATGCACATTTGATTAAATTTAGAGAGGGAAGTGATTCAATATTTATTGTTAAGTGTAGTTGTTTTAGACAAAAATCTTTCAAAATATGTTTTACTTTGCAAAGAGTTAAGAAAAAAGGACTCCTTGGTATAGAAAGGTTGGAAATCATTTGACAAGAAGCAAGAGACAGCTTGTATATTTCATCAGCTCATTGTACAAGGCCAGAAGCATCTCATTCCCTGCCTGAGGAGAAGCTGATAACGTAGGTTAATCCTGGGCTCTTAGGGAACCATGCAGCCTTGGACATGGGGAAGTTGGCTTACCAATCAACCATTTATGCTGTCTTCTCTGTACAAAGCATATCTGAGGTTCATTAAAGAGTTAATCAGAGGGTTCTCTATACAGAAGTATCCAGTTGTATTCCTTGCCCATGGTTCTTTATATTATTTAGTAAAATCACAAGTTTTAGATATTAAGAAGCCTACATTTGAAACCAACCTCTCTCACTTATTGTGAACATGACTTTGGACAAACATATTAGTGAAGACATGTGGCTGCAAGTATCAAAAATGCAATACATCGTGGCTCAAAAAAACTAGGGGATTTTCTTACATAACTAGAATTTGGGTAATCTTGAGATGGAACAATTCTTGAAGGGGATCATAAAGGAACTAGGTTCCATTTAATTCTATTCCACCATCTGAGGGAGCATCTAAGCATTCATCCCCTTTGTGGTATCATCTCTGTTACCCCTCTAGCCATTGCACTCACCATGCCAAGGGAGGAAGAAGAAAGATAAAGGGCAGAAAGCATCAATTCAACCTGAATCTGTCCTCTCCTCTCTATTTTTTTTTCTCTCTCTTTTTTTTTTTTTTTTTTTTTATCAGAAAGCTTTTTTGCTTACTGTGGAAGCCCTCAATTCAGAAGATTTGATTTTCTGTGTATCTTCATTTAGATATTGCAGGCACAGTCTGGTAAAAACCAATTGACATTTAAAGAAAGTGTTACTCAAGGAGTGGTATATAAAGATTTTCTTCAAATAGAAAAAAGTGTTCTAAAATTTAAAAGTAACAAATCCTACTGAAGCCCATCAAATACATTTAAATTATTAGTGAAGTGTAGTTAAATGTAATTATTAGTTAAATGTAGTTAAATACGTTAAGATATTTTTGTTATAAATATAGTTAATAATATGTTTGAATGAGCTAATGAGAAAGAAAGAGAGGAGAGAGGAGGTCAGAGATGGAAGGAAAGAAAGAAGAAAAAAGAAGAAAGAAAAAATAAAGGGATAAAGCAAAAAGAGTAGGGAAAAAAATCTCATTGTAACTTTTAAAGGTTTAAAAAGTAGTAAATAAAAGTAAAAGATAAGCATTAATTCTGTCTTTTCTATATCAAGTATACCTGAGGGTAATCAGTGGATTATTGAGGGGGGTTGTCTTCACAGAAGTATTCCAACTTTAAAAAATTGGCAGGCACCATGGCTCAGGCTGTAATCCCAGCACTTTGGGAGGCCAAGGTGGGCGGATCAACTGAAGTCAGGAGTTCAAGACCAGCCTGACCAACATGGAGAAACCCCATCTCTACTAAACATACAAAATTAGCCAGGCATGATGGTGCGTGTCTATAGTTCCAGCTACTCGGAAGGCTGAGGCAGGAGAATAGCTTGAACCCAGGAGGCGGAGGTTGTGGTGAGCCAAGATCATGCCATTGCACTCCAGCCTGGGCAATAAGAGAGAAACTCCGTCAAAAAAAAATAAAATAAAATAAAAAATAAAAAAAATAAATAAAATTAGAAATTCACATTTTGTGAACCTTAGTAAAATAATGGATCAAAGAATAGCCATGAATGGCTACTATCATCACAAAAAGAGAGTCCATTAGACACAATGGAAAAATAAACCACCATCTAAAGATTGAGGTGTTCTTGCTATAAACTTCAATCTGGATCTATCAAGCTTCAAGATTTAACTACCAACTTGCAGGAAACAGAGTTGCAGAGGAATATGTTAAACAGTGCCAAAAGGATGCAGTCAGCAAAATCCAGAGTGTGGGAAAGATTGCAGCCCAAATGAGTAGTTTTTTTTTTTTTTTTTCCCCCCAACAAATAAGTTCTAAGGGGAAATATTAAACAAAACAAAACAAAACAAAACAAAACAAAACAAAAACAGAGGGAAAAGGAGAAGAGATTTTAAAAGACTGGAGGCATATCCGACAATTGCAATACATAAAACTTATTTGGCTACTGATAAAAACTACTAAAATATAAAATAATTAGGAAAATTTGAACATTGACTCAATATTTCACTATTATAAGTAATTATTTTAATTATTTAGATATAAAAGAGTATTGTCATTATATTTCCATAAAGAGTACTTGCCTATAAAATACATGGTGAAATTCTTACAGATTAAATGATATAATGTCTAGAAGTTGCTCCTAAATAATCCAAGGGGAAGGAGGAAGTGAATGAAGATGCAGATAATATAATACTGACCCTAAATTGGTAATTGTTGGAATTAGATTATAGGTATAAGGGAATTTACTATACTATTATCTCTACTTTTTTATATGCTTGAAATTTTCCATAATAATTTTTCAAACACTAACCAACCTCAGAATGAATCACATTAGACAAAAGTACCACTGAACTTGGCTCAAAGTGAAGAAGAAACCACTCTGAGTCAATGGTTTTCTTCATGGAACTGGCTACAGCTTCTTCCCAGTGTCCTCATGAAGAGGGCTCAGAGTTGACATCAGAACTAGAGGGCCCTTGTGCTGAAAGTTAAAGTAAAACAAAATGTAGAATTTCCATTCCAGTCCCTGTATCATCTTCACAAAATTCTGAGTTTAAATTCATTATAAATTCCTAAACTATATGATCCTACTCAACCATAAAAATCAAAGTATGATTGCTGCAAATGATCAAAACAGGTAAATAGCCCCTGGTTAGAGTATTTTGGCTTAGCAAAGCTTCTTTTTTTTTTCTGAGTATGCTCCCAGTTATACATTCACATATATTTCCACATAATTATGAGGTTTTTTTAAAAAAAGAAAATATGATCATGGAGAAGAAAATATGATCATGGAGAAGGTAATTTGAAATTCATCCCAAATTAAATGTTTGTTCACTCCATCAACAAATATTTGAGTGTCTATACTCTGCTGGGCATTGTCTTGGGTTTACAGAGGCACTGCTGAGGACAAACAAAAGATAAATCTACTGCCTGGTGGAGCTCATAGCATGGGGAGACCTAGGGAAACAGAATATATACTGTAAACACCAATGAATACCCGTAAATTACAACCTAGGTCCATAGCAGCATTATTCCCGATAGCCAAAACGCAGAAGCAACCCGAGTGTTCATCCAAGATGAAAGGATAAACAAAACGTGGTACAACATACATGGAATGTGCATAACATACAATGGAATATTATTTTGCCTTAAAAGAGAAGGACACTCTGACATATGCTACAACATGGATGAACTTTGGGTACATTATGCCAAGTGAAATAAGTCAGTCACAAAAGGACAAACACTGTATGATTCCACTTATATCAAGTGTTTAGAGTAGTCAAGCTCATCAAGACAGAAAGTAGAATGGTCATGACCAGGGGCTGGAGAGGAATGAGAACATTATTTAGTAAATACAGAGTTTCGGTTTTACAAGATGCCCAGCCTTCTATAGGTATGAACGGTGGTGGTGATGGTGGCACAATCATGTGAATGTACTTAATGTCACTGCATTGTACACTTAAAAATAGCTAACATGGTAAATTTTATGCTATATGTGTTTTACCATATAATATTTAATTTTACCACAATTAAGATGTTCTAAAAATCACAACTTAAGGCACCTGCCACCAAGAAGATGCAGATAGCTATTTTAGTAGGCATTATTTCTTCCTTCTAAGCCTTCATTTCCCACTCTCTCCTTCCTAATATTACCCAGATTTTATTTAGAAGTCCATTTCCTCTCCATATTATCATATGATTCAGGAGACACTAATACCTTTACACCTCTACTGGTGAATTCTGATTAGTCTAAGTCAATCATACCATGACACTTCCCTGGCAATTTATGGGTCTGAGGATAGGTTGGGTACATGAACCATGTTGGTCCAATTATACTGAAGTAACGCATTTATATTCCATGGTTGAAGGAGATGGAAACAAGGGTGCATATTGGCTCCATTGCTGCTGGCAGCCATATTGTGAGCAGGAGGATTACCTGCTTTAGGCTGAAGGCAATGTAAGGAGCATATCATGGAAAAACCCAAAGAATTTGGTTACAGAAAAAATTCAGTGACATTGTTGAGCCACTGAAACAACCAACTAGGTAGTCTTTCTACCCTTGGGCTTACTGTGATGTCAGATAGTGCATATTCTTATGTAAGCCAGTTTAAGTCAGGTTTTTGATAGTTCAGCCCACACCATCCTACGTTAAGTATTAAAGCCAAAAAAGCAATGAATAGGAGTAACTGGTCTAGTTGTAGAACTCAAGACAAACAGCATCTAGGCTGAGGCAATAGTATGTGGAAGGGCTCTGTGGCTAAAGCAAATGGAGTTCTGTCTAGGAGTTTCAGGAAGTGAAAGAGCTCCAGCCTGGCAGAAGCCCAGAGGGAGGGGCTGCAGAGGAACTATCATACAAGATGAGGCTGAGAGACAGAGGGGAGCCAGATCCCTCCATGTAGGTCCTCTCAAGATCTTGGTCTTAATCCTAATGAGAGCCAGAAGCCCCTGGTGTGTTTTATGATGTCGTGATTAAAGGACCAGATTTGCTTTTAAGTAGATGCTATAATGTGGAGAAGTGATGGGAGAAAGGACAAGGAGGGGCAAAGAAACAAATATTGCAGTTCAAAGATGGCAGTGTGAGGCAGAGGGAGGTATCAGGGATGACTTCTAACTATCTGGATATAACAGGATGAATGAGGAGCCTTTTAGTACAAAAGAAATGGTTTGAACTTCAAAGACAGAACTAATCCCAGTATTTTGGGAGGCCAAGGTGGGAGGATCACTTGAGGCCAGAAGTTCAAGACCAGCCTGGGAAACATAATGAGACCTTCATCTCTACTTTTCAATGGTATGTTTTACTTTTCTATCTTCCCTCTACCTCTTGAACTCCTTTCTATCTATCTCTTGGACTCCTTCCCATATAAGTTTATCTCTTACTTTTTTATCATTATTATGAAAGTAATATATGGTCATGGTTAAAAATTAAAACTAAAGTTCTAAGGTGATTTCTCAGCTGTACTCCCCAGAAGTAATCCCTGTTAAAAGTTTGTGTGTCTTTTTATTAGATATGTGTGTGTGTTTTTTAGTATGGATATGTACTATGGTTTATTTAGTCACTTTTCTGTTGATGTCACTAGTATCTACCTTCCAAAAAAAAAAAAATTAGCTGGGCGTGGTGGTGCATGTCTGTGTTCCCAGCTACTCAGGAGGTTGTAAAGGGAGGATCATTTAGCCCAGTTTGAGACTGCAGTGAGCTAGGATCACTTCACTGCACTCTAGCATGGACCAGAGTGTGACCCCACCTCCAAAAAAAAAAATTGAAACTAGATGTTTTTTATTTTGCTTAAGTTTTTTTGTTTTGTTTTGTTTTTTAAAGAATATGTTAGAACTGTTGCTGTTTGACTTCTGAGGTTAGGTCATAGAAAGCCATATAGCTTCTGATAAGTTTTCCTGGGACACTTATTCTGGGGAAAGCCAGACTATACAAGTGGTCCAACTAAGGCAGGAGAGTAGGGTCTGGAGGCAGGAAACCTAAGGCAGATTCATGCTGACTTCCCAGAACTAAATCATAAGGAAAACCCCAACTTTTCACACACAAGTAACTAAAGAACCAGAGGCTACTCCTTTTGTATCTCACCGCCACCCCACCTTTTTTGCCTGGCAGATGAAATTCTGAAAGTACCTCTGATTGGTCCCCTCCTACAACCAATCAGACTGATTGCAGGTCAAGTCTTCATTTCCACAGGAGTATAACTTTGTAACTTTACTTCAGCCTCTGATTGGTCACTTTTGGCAGCCAATCAGACGTTTGCATCGGGAATAACTTTGTAATTTCACTTCAGCCTCGGATTGATCACTTTCCATAATCAATCAGACTGATGACAGGCCACTACTTCATTTACATAGGGTGTAGACCAAGTACCCAATGGGAACCTTCTAGAGGATATTTAAATACCAAAAAAAGTCTGTAACCAGGGCTCTTGAGCCACTTGCTCAAGCCTGCTCCCACTCTCTGCAGTGTTCTTTCATTTCAGTAAATCTATGCTTTTTTTCATTGCTTTGTTTCTGCATTTTGTCCAATTCTTTGTTCAAAATGCCAAGAACCTGGACACCCTCCACCAGTAACAACTACTCTGAGACCACCAAGCTGGGGTGACCACATGGACTCCACTGAACTCCTTGCCAATAGTCAGCATCAACTCACCAGCTAGGATGATCGAGTCACCTTGGAAACGCGTCCTCCAGCTCCAATCTCATGACTGTATCTGTTGCCATGAGAAGCAGAAACAAGCCACGTCCATTGAGCCATGCCCAAAAGAAAATAATTGTGTACAAAGTAACTGTTTGTTGTTGATCTTTTATGGCACTAAGTTTGAGGGCTGGCCAGTTACACTCCCTTGCCATTGTATTGGTAAAACAAAATAAATAAATAAGACTGAAAGAAACTTGCTCAGGATCACAGAACCAGTAAGCACAGGAGCCAGAATTCTAGCTAAATCTGTCTGATCCAGAGTCTGTGCTATTTCTTCAGTCTCATTGCTGCCACCTTTTTGGTCACATCTCAAAATTAAATGTTATTTCTATTCAAAACATCTTCAAACCCTAATCTCAAGCACATGCATTTTGAAAGTAATGTATTCAGCTTAAAAACAGCAACCCACTAGTAGAAGTAAGACATGGACAATTGCAAGTGCTTAAAAAAGGGTTTTTGTGGGGTTTTTTTTCTGTCCCCTATTATTTTTTCCCAAGCAGTAAGGAATTGATAGAAAATTAAAACAGACAACTTCCATTTTCTTTCAAGGGAGATTTATGACCACTGTCTACAGAATTTCTAACCGTAAAGTGAATTGCAAAACAAAATGTTTTAAAATAATATATTTAAAGCAACATAGTGTTATGTACAATTAATGTAAGAATAATCAGAAGTGATAGTTACTGAGTGAAAGTATACCCAGAGAAATATGAGCTATAGGGGTAATAGCATTTCATGAAACACTAATCTGTCAGTGAAGAGCATAAATCAAGGGAATAATCAGGCATATTAATGACTCCAGAGAACTTTCTCTTACTCATCAGACATCTTCAAGTAGAACTCTATCTCTTTGCCACCACCTTCTTCCAGGCCCTTAGGACTCCATCCCAATGTTCCTGCAGCCTCTCTGAGCTGGTCCTCTTACCCCCAGCCTCACCACCGCAACATTACACCAACATCCCATAGCCCATCTTACCTTCTCCCTTTTTCCAGGGCCACTCCCACTGCCTGGAATGCCCACTGCCTGACCCTGACCAGGATAAAGCTTGCTCATGCTAAACATTTTCATCCACATGCCAGCTCCTTGAAGCTGCTCTCCTGGGGTGTTTTCCAACCAGAGGGTACTTCTCCTTTGAGTTTCCACAAAACAGCAAACTTAGCTCTGCACTAGCTCTTCAGTCTACCTGCCAACGCACATTTACTTAGTGACACTGTGTAAGCACACTATTCCAGGCGCGGGGGAGACAAAAGAGAACAAGACAGACAACTCCTGCTTCAAGACTCACACCTAAAATCAGTGCCTCTCAACCAGTGTAATTCTTCCCCTCAGGGAACATTTGTCGAAGTCTGGAAACATATTTTATTGTTATGCCTGGGAGGAGTGCTGCTGGCATCTAGTGGGTAGAGGCCAAAGATGCTGTGAAACGTTCTACAACTCACAGGACAGCCCCAAGCACAAAGAATTGTCTGGTCCAAAATGTCAACAGTGCCAAGGTGGAGAAGGCCTACTGTAAATAAGGAAATAAATACATAGGATCATTTCAGGGACTGTTACAAGCCACGAAGAAAATAAATAGGAGAATGTGTTAGAACACTGGAGTGAGAGAAGCAGAAGACTCTCTGAGAGAGGCAGTGAGTAGAGACTGGAGAGGATGACACCCTCACACAACCAGTATGATTCTACTGTCTGTAACAGGTCCACCACTTCACTGTTGTTACTCACAATAATACCTTGTGATACCGAACACCCACCAAGTGCTAAGGACTGGCCCAGAGACTCATTCTACTTGCCACAGTATTTAATCTACCTCTTGCTGCAAATTTCTTGTTTCCCCAGATTGAAGTTAACTTGATAACATGAATTAGGTTTGTATTTCTTACAAAATGCCCAGAACAGCCACGCACATGAATGAATGAATGAATGAATGAGAATGACCTTTCCAGAGCATGCATGAGAGATTCAAGAGCTGAGCACTTCATCCTAAGGTGATTTCGTAGAGTATATTAGTTTCCTGGGGCTACTGTGACAAAATACACAAACTGGATGGCTTAAAACAACAGAAGTTATTCTCTCCTAGTTCTGGAGAGCAGAAGTCCAAAATCAAGATGTCGGCAAGGTCATGCTCCTTTGGAAACTCTGGATAGAATCCTGCCTTGCCTCTTCCAGCTTCTGGCTGGGGCCGGCAAGCCTTGATGTTCCCTGGCTTGCAGTTGCATCACCCCAGTCTCGGCCTCTGTTATAACACAGCATCCTCCCTGTGTGTCTCTGTCTCTTCTTTTTAAAAGGACACTAGCCATATTAGATTAGGGCCCACCCTAATGATCTTTCTTAACCCAATTATGTCTGCAAAGACCCTATTTCCAAGTAAGGTCACATTCACAGATAATAAGGGTTAGGACTTCAGTGTATCTTTTTTGAGGATGCAATTCAGCCTATACAAAGTAGAAGGGTCTGGATGGACCACTTTTAAGCCTCAAGCATTTCAGCTGCAAATGAAAACCACACTAGCCAAGGCCCACCCAATAAAAGTGCCTGTAAAGCACTTGATAAAATTGGAGCCAGCTGCAGTGATGAAGCAGTAGGATGAGCTTTGAGTCCTGTGGTCCTAACACTCCAGCTGACTGGGCCAGGTAGAGGCCACAATTCCCTTGCCATTCTTCCCTCTGCTCTGGTTCCTTATTTGGAAAATCTAAAAATGGCAATAAATCCTTGCATTTTCCCAGGGCCTAGAAGCAACCAAGCAACTTTTCACGTATTATCAAAATGATCCATCCATTCACCAGTGAGGAGGCAAGACCAGGATTAACGCCCCATCTCACAAAGGCTCAGCTTCCTCATCTGTCAGGTGTTCATCATAACACTCATCCTTACCTGCTAGGCTAGGATGCCATGAAGTAATATATGAAAAGTATCTGACACATAGTGGGGACTCAATACACCTTTTGTAAATAGATCAGTAAACTGCCTGGCATGAATGTAGCTTAAATTTCCTCCTTGTAAACTCAGTTTCCTCTAATTTTTAGATTACTCAAGTCCCCATCCTGCATGTTTCTGCAGGGAAGAAAGGCCCCTCCTGAATATGTCTGGACTGTATTGGGTGATACGGAATTTCCCGTGTGTGTAGACTCTTGGTGGTAGCCTCTCACCTCCTAATCCAAATGCCTCCTCTCTGGTTTCTATCTGGGAATCTCATTTATGCCCCTTCTGCCTAATTCCTGCCCTGTCACTGTACGTCTTTCCCCAAGCATGGACAGAGCCCTCTCCCCTTCATTTCTCAAAGCACTCAAACACAATGCTTTTATGTGAGACAGATTTTCCTGAAAGCTTAGGAACCGGAAAAAAAAAATTACAGCATAAGATAGAAAAGAAATTCAGTCTCAGACATTGCTGCTTCTGAGGTTCATGAGTCAAGCCCTCCCAAGCCATCTCTCTCCTGGACACACACCTGCTGTTATGTTGCTCGGACCTGCATTCTGTCAACAGATCCTCTCTCACACCACTGGCCCCCAACCCCAATAACCAGGTTCCAACCATTATCCTCACCCAGCTCACTGGCATCTACTCTCCAAGTTTCTAAGATCCCCAGGAAGAACCTAAAAAACTGTATTCTTTATTACAAAGGACAATTTTACATCCCCTAAAATTGATCAATCTCTTCATTCATTCCAGTGTAGGCCCAGAGGGCTTACTTTTTATGATCAAAGGCCCATTGAATAATAAAAAGCATGATTTCTGCCACTGCCCTCTTTGACCCTCAGGATGCAGAAATGACTGCAGCCTGATTCTACATAGGAATTCTCCCTTCACACCACAAAGGGTAGGTCCTTCACACCTATCAGTTTCTCAGTGCCATTTGGGAAGTGAAGGCTAGCGAGGTTAGTTAACTGGCCAAAGAGCTGTTTAAATGAACAAACATAAAGCATCAACCTACCAGGAGCAAAGCTCAGGTCAGTACCTTGCCTGACTCGTAACTCAGGTGTGAATACTCACCACCACTCCAGCTGTGTGTATGTGGAAATGCCTAAAGGACACTTTCCTCCTCAAGTCAACTAAGTACTCTCAGCTCTGCTGTGCCAAGCACGTGTCTCTCCCTGGTCTTGAGATGTCTGTTCAGAAGACAAACTCTTACCTTAGTCTCCCACCTTGAGCCTTATCCTGCTTTGGACCTTCTTTGAACAAACCTCACCACTGCATATTGTATTCACTAGAGTTCTCGGATGCCAGGAACCAAAACAGACACTGGCCACTTTACACAGAAAAGTAAGGTATTAAAGGATATTAACAGTGAATCGAATTTTAGGGAGGGCTGGAGAGCCAGGGTTGGAGTGGCACGGCCAAGAGCTGTGCCCCCCAACCAAAAAAGTAGACTCTTGAAAAAGTCTGAAGTTACTTGATCAAACAGAATGACGGGTGGAATCAATGGTAAAGGGAACAATACTGAAAGCCTGAGGACAGGTGTGATGGTCCAAGCAGGAGATGATGAGGGTCTGAACTAAGGCAGATGCTATTGAGGTGGAGAGACATGGACAGACTGAAGAAACTGTGAAGGGCAGATTGGCAGTATCTGCAGACTGATAAGACGTGGATGAGAGAGCAGAGGCATTCTAAGACCACTTCTAATGGCTAGCTGGGTAATGGGATGCATGATAGTGCCACTGACTCTAACAGGGAATGCAGGTGGAGAAGCAGGGATGGGAATGAATGGCAGGGGGAGAGGATGAGAGCCACCTGGGACATGCAGAGGTGTAAATAAATAACTGTGTGTGTCCATCAGCAAATGGACCTTAGTTAAGGGGAGATGCTGGGAAGAAAACACAGGATAGGAGTCTAAGAACTTGACTCTGGAGAATAAAAACTGTTCAAGACCAAAACTGGTATGACCAACTCTTCCAAGTTTGCTTGGGATTTTCCTGGTTTTAGAACTAAAAGTCCCACGTCATAGAAAACCCAGCAGTCCGAGGCAAGTCAGAAGTCACTGTGCAGGGAATAAGAAATAACATGAAAGGAAGAAGATTTGCCCAGGGTGATTGAACTTGTTGTTTTCAAAACCATAGCTGAAATCTAGGTTTTCTACCTCCTAGGCCATTGTACTTTCTTCACACTCTGACAGTCAAGAGCTAAATTGAATGAACTGACTAGAAAGGTAAAGTATTAGGATTCAAATCCTAGATTCCTGACCCACCAGGTATATGACCTCAAGCAAACTAGTTACTACCTCTGAGCCTTACTTTTCTTATCTAAAAACCCAGAAGCAATATAGGTATACTCCCTAATTCCAGGATGAAATGTAAGATCAAATAAAAACATAGAGGCAGTGAAAGATGGAGATTCTGCCAGCATGCTGACGAGAGGGAAAGAGCTGCAAAAAAACGAGCCTCTCTGCTGATTTTGAAATCAAATCCCAAGTGTGCTGGGTCTCCTACAGCCCAGCCCTCACACTGGTTTAAAAAGTTTAACCCTCACTAAAGTGTCCTCACAACTCCTTTGAAAAATATAGTTTCACTACTAAAACTGTCTGGAGTAAAATATATTTCCTCCAGAAAACGCTGGTGAATTTATCACAACTGGGCTGTTCATCTGCTAAAAAGCAGAATGGCATTTATTGCCAATTGCTCGCTTTATGGATGAAAAGAAACAGGGAGCCTAATAAGCTTGGTTAATTTTTTTCTTTTATGGCTCCAGCAACTGCACTAAATATTCCGTCTACTTTTCTTATGTAGTTTGGAGACTGCTCTAGGCTTCAGAACTGTTACTAGGAAGGTTCCAGCACAATCATATGCTACTGCTTCAGAGGAGACCCTGGTAGAGACGGGTTCTGAGAACTGCCCCCAAGAGTCATCCCTGCTGGGGGTCTGCATAATCACTGACCAGTTCAACAAAATTGAGAAAATAACTTTTAAAAAATCAGTAGGCTGGAAAGCAGTTATCTAAATTTACATTTATTACAGTTGTATAAAATTAAAAATTCAGTTCTTCAGTCTTACCCCAGTCACACTTCAAATACTCATTAGCCACACATGGTTAATACTCATTAGTCACACATAGCTAGTGACTACTACATTGGACAGTGCAGATCAGAATATTCACCTTCTCTCAGGAAGTTCTTTTGGACAGCATTGACCTGGAAGGTCACTTAAATGTTAAAGCTGGGATTAAATGTTAGGCTTTCAATGTTCTTTGTACTTTATCATGCTCCAGAGATGTTCCATGATCGGTAGATGGGCGCATTATCTGTCATGATTTGGCTGAAATGATTTTGAAATCTTCTGGGATTTCACTGTGCTTTAAACACACAGAAAGAAGCAGAGTAGCATTCTAAAGAGAAGAGCTATGGAATTTTACCCAGGTACCCTGATACTCATTAACCATGTGAACTTGGTTAACATTTGGGGCCATCCAGAAGGCCTATTTCAAGTGCTCACCCCCCACTATCTCACAACACTCACATATCCACTCTGATGTTCCCGCTCATTTCATTCATGAACTATTTAAGGAGTTCAAGAGCATCTGCTATAGATCACACACTGCTTTCTCTGGATCATGATAATGTACAAAGAACACTGAAGGCCTAACATTTAATCACAGCTCTAACATTTACATGACCTTCCAGGTCAATGCTGTCCAAAAGCACTTCTTGAGACAATGCGAGTATTCTGATCTGCACTGTCCAATGTAGCAGTCACTAGCCATGTGTGGCTAATGAGTATTTACCATATGTGGCTAATGAGTATTTGAAGTGTGACTGGGGTAAGACTGAAGAGCTGAATTTTTAATTTTATAAAATTGTAATAAATGTAAATTTAGATAACTACAGTCCAGCCTGGTCAACACAGCAAGACCCCATCTCTGAAAAAAAAAATAATAGCTGGGTGTGATGTCACACATCTGTAGTCCCAGCTACCCGGGAGGCTGAGGCAGAAGGATTGCAAGAATCTTGCTCATGGATTCATCTTCGTTTGGCCCTAGAACCAGTGCTTCAAGTTCTGATATTAACTGGGGGTGTCAGGCAGCATAAGGATTCTGATCAACATTTGTCCTGAGGCCACAGGAAAGCAATCCGTCTTTTAGAGAACTTTTTCATTGGTGGCCATGAATGTTCTGCATGAGGAAACCTATTAACCGCTTCATGTGAGAGAATATTTACAGGAAGTTAGAAAATGCTGACTTTAGCTAAGGAAAATGCCTCTCTGTGGAGTTTTATGGCTGATTAATGCCCTGGAATTTCATTGAGAGGATTTATAGATAAAGATTACTAACTAGCTACACAGTGTATTTTTAAGTATGTTCTCACAAACTAGAGGTTCTGTTTAAGGTATGGCATGGGGTTTCTAAGGGACAAAAGAGAGCTCTTTAAATAGAATATCATAGAAAAACTATAATGCTCCAAGGTTGTCAGCCACAGGCAGTATTTCACAAAGTCTAAGACTCTTAACTTCAGAAGAACCTTAAAGGTCATCGCATCCCAGCTCCTTCTAATGCCTAAATTCTCCTGACACATCGATTTCAGCTTGAACATCTCCTGTGGGGGATCTCCCGGCATCCTGAGGCAGCTCATTCATTTCACATTGGATGTGTGATATTGTTAGAAAGAGTTTTCAATGTTGAGCAAAAATCTAGGGAAAGAATATGGTATCTTAGAAGCACTGTGGGCTCTGACATTTTCAGCTCTGTGAGACATAAAATAGAGAGATAATAAAACAGTAGTGTTGGGTTGTTGGGAAGACTAAGCCAGATAGAGATGCAGTGCGGTCTGTTCCATACCATTTCCTTCCACTGGCTCTCCATCTTCAGCTCTGGGAGTGAACTGATGATTAACTTCTCACAATGTCTCCCATCATGGTAATAGCAGTAGTTGTAGTGGTGGAAACAGTCATACAACTACTGTTATAACATTACACTAACATTTTTATTAACACTATTATTCCTAACACCTCTTCCACAGACTCATAAATATGTGAACATGGGCCACGTTGTTCCAGGCTCAGTAACCTTAGTTCTTTTCACATCTCTCATTGTTAGGTTTTAGGTGTCTCATGGTCTTAATGATTCAACAGGACTTGCTCAATGTGCCAGTGAGTGGCTGGCCCTATTAAGAGCAATGTGAATGACATCTAGAACTTGCCCATTATTCCAGCCTTACTTTCCCTGATGGTGATCATGATGTTGATGGTGGTGGTGGTGATACTGCAAATTAATGGCCATAATATTGATTTTTGAGGGCGACCGTGAGTCAGTCACTGTGTTAACTGCTTAGCATAGATAATCGCTTTTAATATTCTTAACAATATCGTGAGGTGCATATTGTTATTACAATCTGTATTTGACAGATAAGAAAGCTGAGCCAGACAAGTTAAGTAACTTATCTCAAAAACATATGGGGAACCTGAAAATAATCTGGGCAAACCCATCCCAGACTGTGCTCTTTCCCACTGCATAGTAAAGGTATTAAGAGTGTAAGCTCTGAAGCCAGCTAGGAGTGGCTCCCATTCCAAAGGTAGAGAGACAGGCAAGAGATTATCACATAGTAACAGCACCAGGGACAGCTAAGGGACCTTGACCTGAACATGGAGAGAGGAGCAGATGGATAGAAATACTTTCGGAAGATAAGATTTATAAGATTTGGGGTGGGCGTGGTGGCTCACGCCTGTAATCCCAGTACTTTGGGAGGCTGAGGCAGGCAGATCAGGAGGTCAGGAGATCAAGACCATCCTGACTAACACGGTGAAACCCTGTCTCTACTAAAAATACAAAAAATTAGCCAGGCGTGGTGGCAGGCGCCTGTAGTCCCAGCCACTTGGGAGGTTGAGGCAGGGGGCGCCTGTAGTCCTAGCTACTCGGGAGGCTGAGGCAGGAGAATGGTGTGAACCCAGGAGGCGGAGCTTGCAGTGAGCCAAGATCACACCACTGCACTCCAGCTTGGGCGACAGACGGAGACTCCATCTCAAAAAAACAAAAACAACAACAAAAAAACGATTTATAAGATTTGGTGTTTGATTGGATGTGAGATGATGGAAGCTTTTCCTAAGGGAGAGAATAGGGAAAGGATAGCAAGGCCAGTGTCCACCAGGGATGACGATAAGGTCCCTGCAAATTTGTAAAATGCTGGGAAATCAAGCCATTGGACAAGAAAACACAAATGCTTTTAAAAATAAAAAAGTCAGCTTTAAAAAAAAATAAATTTGACCATTGGGATTATCAGAATGAATAGTTTATGAGAAAATTCTTTCCGGACACCTGGTTCTTGGGCTCCAACATGTTTAGCTCGTTTTCACCTGACTCTTCTCCCTCTGCCCTTTAAACAGAGGGAAATCTGCTTATTTCCCAGATAAGGCTGAAACCTCTTCTAGTGGTCCAGAGGATTCTTTTTCCAACTCTTAAGTCTGGTCCAGTTTCCCACTAAGTTCTACTTCAGGTCCTAGCATTCAATTTGGGTTTACTGAAACCACGGGTACACATCAGTGTCTGCATTTCATATGCAAGTGTGTTTCAAATTTCTTAACCAACCAGGAGCAGCAGTCATTTACTCACCAGCTGCTAGGAACCAGGCACTGCTCTAGCACCTTACATTTATTACCTAATTTACTATTTACCTTTACTCTTTGCCTGTGAAATGAGTGCTGTGATCATTCCCATTTTACATATGGTGAAACAAAGATCGAGGAATGTGCCAAGACACAAACAGGTAAGCCAAGATTTGAATGCTCACAACCTGATGATGCCAGAGCCTGTAATTTAAAGCAATTAGTCTATTTCTAGTTCATTCAATAATTCTTTATTGAGTCCCTAGACTGTACCTTTTTACTTGTGAGGGGCTATTTCTTCTACTTTAAGATAAAGTAGCATCATAGAAAATCAAAAATTGGGTCAACTAATCAAGCTCCCAAATTATATCAAAACATTAATGCCCAAAGAGGGACAGTAACAAACCTAAAGTCACTCAGTCATGATAAAGCCTGAATTCAACCTTGATCTCTCATTTCACCTCTCTTTCAATAATATGATGCAGTATATGAAAAATACTTTGACAAAGATCTGCTCTACAAATTTATAATATGGTTGTTATTGTTAGTGCCATTCCTATCCCACCAGGCAACATGTTTTTCACACTGTAGGTAGCTAACAGATATGTTTAGGCTATAAAAAGTCGACCGAGGGATGTAATTTAAAACTTGAGGTCTTAGATAAGAAAGGCCTTTTTGGAAATGTATGTGAAAGGTGTTTTCTGCAGGGCCAACATTCCACTAGTACTTCAAATCATTAATTATATTTTGTGGTTAAGGTCAACCCAATACCTTTGCCCATAAACTTACAATAGATTGAAAACAGGTGACCAGCTTTCTGGACTCTCTTTCAGTAGCGAAGCACTTGGAGAAAATTGCAGTGGATTAGCTCCTCAGGTCCAGGTTAATGAGGGCCTGCACTGCCTATGAAGCTGCACCACGGTATTGGGCAGATGTGTTATGGGAGTTCATGGCTCAGACTAAAGAAGTCAGACAAGGAAATAAAACTACCACTTTATCAAGCAGGAAACTAAGGCTCCCCAGGACTTACGAGCATAGTGACTGAACTAAGAATTGAAGGAAGTAGAAGCCAAACTCACATCTTTCAACTGCAAACTTCTAGAGTATTAGTCCAATAACTTCATCCTAAAGGTATCCTTTCTCCATATTCCATTATGCAGACACAATAATCAATAGTGATTTCAAAGTTACATCTGTGGAGCAACTGCCTTTTGTCCAGAATTGAACTGGATGTCTTGAGATTTCATAGGAAGTGCTTGATACGGTTTAACCTGTAAAGAATATCTAGACCACCAATTAGCATGAGAAATGTGATGAGCAAACATCCAAAGATCCTTTTAATTCTTGCATAGTTCTGATCCTAAAGTTATACAGCAGAGTAGTTAAGAGCATGGACTCAGGTGCTAGAGTTTCTGGGGTTCAAATCCTGTCTCTGATACTTACTAGCTTGACCTTGGCAAGTTACTTAATCTCTCTGAGCCTCAGTTAACTCCATCCCTGAAAAAATGGCATAATATCAGTACTTCTCTCCAAAGGGTGCTGCAAAGATTAAATCAGCATATGTAAAGTTCTAATTCCAATTCAGGATCAGGTATGTAGTAATAATTATATGAGTGAGTGCTCATGATGTCTCCAGAGATTGGAAAACTAAAGCTGACAAAGTGTCAGTGAGCCTAGAGGCAGTGCAGACACTAATGATAGTGTGAGTCAGAAACTGAAGATCTGCTGCTGTAGTGATACACCAGATGTGATACTCTTTTCCTTGACTCTTTCAGAATTGCAAAAACAATCCTCAAGCTATCCTTCCAGTACTAGAAATGGGCAATTCTACTTAAGCTGCCTGCTGTAGGTAGTTGTTTGGATGTAATAATCTGTTTTTAATCTTGTGTATAAACGAATACCAAGGTTAGTCAGTGGGTGCATATTAATCCAAAATAAATGAATACATTTGAATTAATCAGATCTTGAGTCTATGTAAATTGATGATTTATAATGATATTAGCACAAATTGCAATGATAAATCTTTTTAAAATTACATCCAATGCTGCTTAAGGCTATAAGGACTCTGGAGATTTGAATATACTTTCAGACAACTTTAAAATGTAGATTGAACTGGGGGCCTCTTGCTCTGCAGTCCAGTGCTGTATCCCTGAGCTATACCCCCTCCTATGCGTCCTTTGTAGGGACATGGATGCAGCTGGAAACCATCATCCTTAGCAAACTATCACAAGAACAGAAAACCAAACACCGCATATTCTCACTCATAGGTGGGAACTGAACAATGAGATCACTTGGACTCGGGAAGGGGAACATCACACACTGGGGCCTATCATGGGGAGGGGGGAGGGGGGAGGGATTGCATTGGGAGTTATACATGATATAAATGACGAATTGATGGGTGCTGACGAGTTGATGGGTGCAGCACACCAACATGGCACAAGTATACATATGTAACAAACCTGCACGTTATGCACATGTACCCTAGAACTTAAAGTATAATAAAAAAAGAAAAAAAAATGTAGATTGGTCTGACTGTAGCTTGGGAGCAAAAGCAGGGGACAGGGATACAAGAGGGCAATGTTGAACCACATTCTATGAAAGGGTGATGGCAACAGGGCCTGCAAAGTCATAAAAACAAGAAAGAGCAAGAGAAAATCAATGAAACAGGTGCATTCCACAATTCACAGTTCATTTTCTGGCTTGAGACAGAGGACCTTGGGACTTCAATTCAATGAAATGCAACAAGCAAGAATTAAATTAAGGCAGCATGATGAAGAGGAGGGATTTCGGCTGGTTCTCCTACTTACTTATTGTTGATCTTGGATAAAATAATTTTGCTGAAGCTATTGATTTCATCTGAAAAACAGGCTTTATCATCCCAACCTGGAAATAGTGTTATGAAAACCCAATAACATTCATTGTAAAGCGAACGTAATCTTCATAAAGATCAGGGTAGTAATTAAAAGAATAGAGTCAGACTGCCTGGATTCAAATCCTAGCATTGCCATCTGCTAGCTATGAGACTTTGGGCAAATTTCTTAGCTTCTCTGAGCCTTAGTTTCCTCACTTATAAAAAGAGGAGATAAACTGAGGATTGGTGTGAGAATTAATTGCACACATGCAGTTCCAGTAATAGGCAAATACTTAACAAATGTTAGCTATTAGTCTAAATGATTGTTATTGATATTATCTTGTTTCGTGAGTGGTGATTCTTGCTTAAGAAGAAAGATAGGAAAGACGGAGGAACTATGGAGAATATACCAATGCAGAAGAGAATATGTGACCAGAGTATTGAGAAGAGGAGGAAGAGAATAACTCTGTGGGGAGGCAAATATACAACATACAGAGCCCCAGCCTCTCCTTCCCCCATGCAAGGAAGACACTGCTAACTACACAAGGCTCTCCCTTACTAACCCAAGACTTAATCTTGATTATTTTTTTCTTATGTGGAAGGTTAGAAAACTGTACTGAGGATTACTTGAAGGCAAGAAACTGAGCATTACTTGTCAAAGAAAAGAATAAAGGGCCAGGGAACTCTAAGCTCCCTCTCCTGAGAATGGGTCCTGTGTAAAAAAAAGAAAAAATTATGTTCTGAGATAAGCCTAAAGAAGAAGAAAACTTGCCCTGATGTCCAAAACTGTGATTACTACCTGTAATTGTTTACAAATTAAAGTATCTATGCCCTGACATCCAATCAGAATATTTGAACCATCTGGCAGATGACATAGTTTTGGAGCCTTAAGAAGAAAATCCCAAGATGGTTGTAGAACACTGTTTTATAACTATAATGGATGGAAAAGGAGACAATAAAATATGAACTCTGTCAGTAAATCATTAACTACAAGTTTGCGATCCAGAAGTAAATATATGGGTAGATGTTATAGAAGGAGGTGCTGAGGCCATTCTCTTAAGGATTTGGGATGAAGATGGGGTAACCCCACTTTGTGATGGACTTAATGTCTGTGTCCCATTCCCACACCAAATTGATATGTTGAAGTCCTAACCCCCAGTATGATGGTATTTGGAGATGGGGCCTTTGGCAGTTAATCAGGTTTAGATGAGGTCATGAGGGTGGGACCCTCATGATGGGGTTAATACCCTTAAAAGAAGAAAGAGTTATAAGTGTCCCTAAAAGAAGTGTCTGCCAGAGTTCTCTCTCTACCATGTGAGGACAAAGTAAGAAGGAATTCTTCTGCAGAAAGAGGGCCTTCACCAGGAGTCAAATCACATATCTTGATCTTGGACTTCCCAGCCTCCATACTGTAAGAAATAAATGTCTGTCATTTAAGCCACCCAGTCTACATTATCTTGTTATAGCAGCCTCAGCTGACCAATACACACTTATTCTATGACTAGCACTTGCCAGGATTGGGGAAGAAATTCAGGAACATGGAACTTCATCTTTAAGTTAAAATCATTTTCTTACATATGCAGGTTCACCTGCAGGTAAACACACACACACATACACACATCCCACCCACACACTCATAGACAAAACATGCAAATGTGACTATCACTTACAAAATTACCAACATTAACCAAATGTTTATTCATTCTTCCTAAAGAAATACTTTCTGAATGCTTACAACTTATGATAAGCAAAAATAGAATGTTTTCCTTTAGCCAAAATAAAATCTCTGTGTCCTTGGTGGTCAACTGACAGACAGTCCACCTACCACCAAATAGTTCCTCATCATCACCTAATGCACAAATGCAAGAACTTTTAGGCATTGATTCTAAATCACCAAAGTGTCACCAGATTTTCAATAGGGTCAAAAATAATTGAATGAACACTAAAATTTTCAAAGGCATGTGGCAGGTATTTTCAAGGATACTCTCCCTAGAGAAGTACTCCCACACGGGTCTGAAAAACCATCTTCAAGGACATTTATTGCATCCTTATTTGAAAAGATAGCTAATTAGAAAGCAACCTACATGGGTTACCTCAATAGGGAAATGGATAAACAGGAGTATTTTGCTTGATTTTGTTTTTAATGAGGTATCTCTGTAAGTATTAGATCTACAAAAAAGCATTGACTAAAGAAAAAACAAGTTTCAGATAAATACACAAATACAAAGCGTTTCATGTCAAATAAAACCCAAACATAAAATAACACTTTATATTGTCTCTGGAGATGTGTACGTATGTAAATGCATTTACTACAGACTGGGAAAATCATATAACAAAGAAGCACAGTGGTTTATTCTGAGAGGAAGAGAAGATAAATGAGATTGGGGAGGAGATGGACAAAGAAGACTTTGATATCTATAAAATTTCACTTTTAATAAGAATATACAAACATTATTATCACATAATGAATTTTTTTTTTTTTTTTTTTTTTTTTTTTTTTTTTTTTTTTTTTTTTTTTTTT
>NW_016810801.1:811118-871267 GCF_001698545.2 Rhinopithecus bieti | reverse complement strand
TTTTTTTTTTTTTTTTTTGCTTTACTTTAAATTTACAGGAAATGCTAAAGCAACATGTAAGGTCATCTAGTCAACTGCAATACTGCAATGCAATTTCAGTGCTAAATACCTGAAGGTAGTGTCACACTTCACAAGTTAAAGGTACAGTCCCCAACACGACTACCCTCACATCAGACAGCAGCCACAAATTCAGAGATCTCAGATTACCTGCCCTTCTGATCAACTGGCTACAAATCTGGGGTCCTCTCAAAACACCCCTCAGGTTAGATAGTTTATTAGAACAACTCACAGAACTCAGAAAATGCTATCTTTATAATTATAGTTTTATTGTAACAGACACAAATCAGTACCTGTCAAATGAAGACACACAGGACTAAGTCTGGGAAAGTCCTGAAGGCAAAGCTTCTTGCCTTCTCCCTGTGGAATCAGGACATGTTTTTCTTCTGGTACATCAATGTGTTCAACAACCAGGAGGCTCCACAAAGCTTCAACATCTGGGGCTCTCATTGGGAATTTATTATACAGTCATGATTGATTAAATAACTGGCTACATAATTAAACTCAATCTTAGGAAATTCCAAAGATTTAGAGTCCCCTTCCCTGAAACTAGAGACAAAGGCCAAATTCTTTTTTATGGAATACCAATTTTCTAGAGGCCAGCAGAACTCCACCTAGCTCATTTCAGCCTAGGGATCTCTAAAGCGTCAGTCATAGCAAGAAGTCACACCCTACAAAATTTGGGCTCGTGTGTGACAAAGGAAGTTATACATTAGACACCACTATGGAGGTGCTGTCCTGTATTACTTGCATACATTTTGGAAAACCTATTTTGTTCTTATAATGAAAATTTTTTCCACTGTCTCTCACTGTTACTATTCTTTGTTGTAATTACATCCTGGTTAAATAGCAGCTGATTCTGCAATCTTTCTAGGTAACCCAATCTAATGCCAAAGAAGAGTGCTATCTTATATCTACCTCCAGCTTACCTACAGTAATAATAATACTGTGAGGACTAGCAGAGGTGAACAAGACCTCTGGTTTTCAAGTCAGATAGAAATGGGCTCAAACCCCAGATCTGCATCAGACTGTATGACTCGACTCAGCTCCACACATCTCCCCAGCAGGAGAGGATGTGCATATTTCTCAAAGAGATGACCAAGATGAAAGAGACCTGCAACTGGCACACTGCTATGTCCAACTCATAGTATTGACCAAAGCAACTCATGTGGCTGAGTCTAAAGGTAGAGCAAAAGGCACTTCAAAGTTACATGGTAAACAGTGTCAATATAGAGCCTGGTGAGGTGGCTCACACCTGTAATCCCATCATTTTGGGAGGCCAAGGTGGGAGGATGGTTTTAGCCCAGGATTGCTAGACCAGCCTGGATAACACAGCAGGACCCTGCCTCTACAAAAACACTTTTAAAAACATAGTCAGGCATGGTGGTGCACACCTGTGGTCCCAGGTACTCAGGAGGCTCAGGTAAGAGGATTGGTTGAGCCCAGGAGTTCAAGGCTGCAGTGAGCCGTGATCGCACCACTGCATTCCAGGCTGGGTGAGAGAGAGAACTTGTCTCAAACAAACAAAGAAACAACAACAAAAAGTCTCAATACACAGAAAGAGAAGAACTAAGGCCATTTTGGAATCCACCACAATAGCCAACACTTTTTGAGGACTTAAGACGTACTGGGATATTTGCTAAGTAGTTTATATTCATTAATATACAATAGCATTATTACAATTCTGCAGATCAAGAGACTTGGGCTTAGACAGCTTAAGTAACTGACTGAAAGTGACACAACTAGTAAGAGGGAGAATTTGAATTTGAACCAAAAATTGTCTGACCCCAGACCTTGAACCCTTAACTCAAAGTTATGTAGCCTTTATCAAATCCCACATACTTTTATAAAGCTGAAAACTTAGGCAGAAACCACAATCATGTGGCATGAGTCATCATAATCCAGCTCTCAATTACTATGTAATATAACTCTCCTTGAGGCAGTATAACATTTCTCTCATTATTTGATCATATTTATCCAAACTGCCTGGTTTTGAATTCCAATTCAATCACTTACTAAATATGGTGAGCTTGGGTGAGTCATTTGACCATTGTGTTAGTATTCTCATCTGTAAAAGGGAAATAAATGAATATCTACCTTACATAAACAAATAAATAATAAATAAAACATCTGCCTTGGAGAGGTATTGCATAAATTAAATGAAGGACAACTTAATAATGATTTATAACAAAGCTATCTAATGTTTATAGGACTTACTATGTCCCGGGCACTATTCAGACTACTTTTCATAAATTATCTCACTTAATCCTAACAAGGACCTGTAGGGATAGTACTATTATTCTTTACATACAAGGGGACTGAGACATCAATAGTTTAGGCAACTTTCCTCAGCTCACAGAGCTAATAAATCTCAAAGATTAGATCCTAACTGGGCAATTTGCTTCTTGGTATGTACTTTCAAACCAAGGATAGCCAGATTACCAACAGCAATGACTTTTATTCTGGTTGATGTTGTGTTATTTCAGAGAAGGTACTCAGGGGTTATGCCCACAAGAGGGTTCTACCCCTGAGTTCATTAACACCCTGTTTGTGAGCAGACAACCGAGTGACTCAAACAAAACCAGATTATGGACTTTGAGGACTCTCATTTCCTAAGGAGGAGAGCTCAAATGCCAGGGAGGCACGGCTCCTCTGAGCCGTTCCTCTCACTGCAGATTAAAAACAAATGACTCTCAAGAGACCCACTTCTAGCAGGAAGCAGAGGAGGCACTTAACACCTAAAGTTGTGTCCCTGAAGTGTTTGCTGCTTCTACAAAGATTGATTTGAACAGTTCCAAATAAATAAAAATTAGCTGGAGATGAATGTATGCTCTGCTTCCTAGCCTGAGATACTGAGTGTGGATCACACACACACAAAAACCTAGGGCTGCCTTATGACTCAGACCCCTGTCTTGTCCCAAAATCAAACCCTATGTTTTCTGGTGATTTTTTAAAATGGAGACTGATGAGGCACAATAGGAGGGACTCCGTTTTATCCAATCATCAAAGCTGTAATATCACTGAAACCACAGGGGTACAGAAAGGTTCCATAGTTGACCCAAAGTCATATTACTAAGATGTAGTAGAACCAATGTCCATCCCTGTTTTTGTCTCTCTCTTGCTGCTACTATTTGAGCTGCAATAGTGTTTAGAGAGAGCTTGCCTCAGTAAATATGACCATCTCTACCCAATTGTGAACTAGAGCCCTACTGAACCTCTCCTATCATCTCCTTCAATCAAAAGGAATAAGTAACTATCAGGATAAGAAAATAAGAAAACTAGATTCAGAAATGCAAAACAAAACTGTCTTCCTTTGAGATTCTATCACTTAACACATTTTAAGAAGTCAAAATTCATTCAAAGGGAAACTCCTAAAAGATTTTCATGTATTAGTGACTAGTGTTGTTTTTGGATAAGTGATAAAGCAATATAGATAAACTAGTTAGAAAGTAGTTAGTAGCAAAGACAATGCTGCATTTACATCATTTCCTCATTCTATACATAGAAAAGTTCTACATTTCCAAGTCTATCCTGAGATGAGGTGAGTTCTGGTTAATAGACAATGGGCAAAAGTGATGCAGGCCATCTCCAGAAATTCCAGTATCAGCAATTGATTCTAAAGAAATGATTGTACAGTTGCACAAAACCATATTACAAGAATGTTCATGTAACATTGTTCATAATAGAGAAAAGATCAGAAGTAAAAAAGGGGACTAAACAATTAATTGATATTACATATACATATACATGTACATATATATACAAGTAGATTTGGAGTTATATGTACTCTTCAAAATGAATAAATCAGTCACAGTTGCTGAATAGCTTGTGCCATACTAAACCTCCTGTTGAGAACAACTTAAAAGTTGGATAATATATTTATTTAAAAAGACATTTATTTATGATCCTTACTATTTACCTAAAGAAACTGAAAACTTAACTCCACACAAAAGCCTGTACATGGGTGTTTACAGCAGCTTTATTCATAGTTGCCAAAACTTGGAAGAAACCAGGATATCCTTCAGTATGTAAATGAATCCATAAACTATTCCATAAAATAGAATATTATTCAGTGCTAAAAAGAAATGAGCTCTCAAGCTATGAAAAGATGTGGAAGAAACTTAAATGCTTGCTTAATAATGTGAAAGAAGACAATTTTAAAAGGCTATATACTATAGAATTCCAACTATATGACATTCTGAAAAAGGTAAAACTATGGAGATAATAAAAAGACCAATGGTTTCCAGAGATTAGTGGAGAGGGAGGGATGAGTAGGCAGAGCACAGAGAAATTTTAGGGCAGTGAAACTACTCTGTATGACATTATAATGCTGGATACACATCATTATACATATGTCAAAACTGACAAGATGTACAATATCAAGAGTAAACCTTGATGTAAACTATGGACTCTGGGTGATAATATGTCAACGTAGACTCATCAATTGTAATAAATGTACCATTCTGGTGTGGGATATTGATAATGAGGGAGGCTGTGCATGTGTGGGGGTGGGGTATACATGAAAAATCTCTACTTCTTACTCAGTTTTGCTGTGAACCTTAAACTGTGCTCAATTTCACGCTCTGCACCTCCTATTCAATTTTGCTGTGAACCTAAAAGTGCTCTTGAAAACCTAAAGTCTATTTTAAGCAAAGAAAGAGAAAAAAGCAACACTTTCTGGAGGGATCAGAGAACAACCGAGGCATATAAAAATTGAGGGGTAATACTCCCCCAAAAAAGGAAAAGTACTAAAATAAGCCCTCCTTCCAAAGCTGCTTTTTCCTTAGGGTTTTGCTAATCTGCAGCAAGGAGCACCGAGAGCAAACAGAAAGCAATGGCATAGAGTCTGCAGCAGTCTCACTGAAATAGGAAGGTAACAATGGGAAGTAAGGGTAACTAAAGCAGCCAAGGGTAGAGGAGCTCAAATCACAGAGAATGGAGCTCTGCAGAAAAGTGAGCCCAAAAGAACACATGTTATTTGTCATTAAATTACTTTCTGATTCCTAAACTGTATAGTCATAAAGCTACTTAATGAAAAATAGGAGAAATCAGCTGCTAAGAGGCTAAAAAGCTATGGAGAGATTTAGTCAGTCTCATGGTGATGGGGAGAGGAAAACTGGAGTCCAGAGTCCATCATGGAAGAAAGGTCCTGACAGAAAACCCAGATCTCCCATTGAGAATACTTCAGGGGTGTCCAAGTTTTGGCTTCCCTGGGCCACACTGGAAGAAGAACAAGAATCTCATAAGGTTTCAAGAAAGTTTATGAATTTGTTCTGGGCCACATTCAAAGCTGTCCTGGGCCTCATGCAGCCCGCAGGCCACAGATTAGACAAGCTTACTTAAAGGCTATTGCCAAAAGGAAGGGAACTCATAAAAAAAAAAAAGTCCTAATAAAACCAGAAACTCAGGTTTAATTGGATCAAGGAGTTCTCATATTTTATGTAACTGCCAGAAGAAAAGTAAATGCTCCTTCAGGAAAGTAATGACATCCAGAGCTTCTAATGCCTACATAATGTAAGGCATTTAATTAAAAAATGCATGTCATACCAATAGAAGAGGACAAATAACCAAAAAATCAATGAATAAATAAACAATAGAAACTTACCCAAAGATGTTCACACAATTGAATTTTCACATAGGGACTTTAAAGAAACCAGGATTAATGAATTCAATAAAACGTGACAGGATGAAAAGCGTTACCATCTAAACATAATATTGATTTAAAAAAAAACAAACAAAAATTCTGAAATTGAAAAATATAAGTACTAAATTAAAAGTCAAAGGCAGATTAAAGAAAGCAAAACAGAGAATTAGTGAACTGGAACACAGATCAGTTTAAAACAAAGTTTATATATCTTGTTTTTGTTAAAATATTTAGTTCTTTGTAGATGCTAGATATTAGTTATTTGTCAGATGCATAGTTAGAAAATATTTTCTCCCTTTCTACAGATTGTCTTTTCACTCTGTCGATTATTTCTTTTGCTGTGCAGAAGCTTTCTTTACCAGTATGCAATATATCCATGTAACAAAACTTCACTTATACTCCCTAAATCTATAATTTTAAAAAAGAAAAGAGTTTATATTGATGCATCAAGTAGAGAAATGAATATAGAGAGGAAAAGTAAAAGATATTTGAAACATAAATGGAAATGTCTAACATATGTCTCATTAGAGTCTCAGAAAAGAAGAGAGAGAGAATTGATCAGATGAGTGTTTAAAGACAGACTGGCTCAGAATTTTTCTAAACTGGTGAAAAGACACAGATTCAAGAGTATCTCAGAACCTGAGCAACATGAAAAAAGAAAGAAACATGAAACAAAGAAAAAAAAACACAAAAGAAACATTATAGACAAACTATTAAAAAAAAGTGAAACTCTTAAAAGCAGAGAGAAAAAGTATATCTTCTGATTTTAGCAGAAATTATGGAAGCCAAAGACAATATAATGAATGTTTAAATACTGAACAAAATAACTTACCAGTCTAAAATGCTTTTGCTAGTAACTAAAAAAAAAAAAAACTTTAAAAATGAAGATCAAAACCAAAAATCACCTTGATATGGTTTGGTTGTGTCCCCACCCAAATCTCATCTTGACTTTTAGCACCTATAATTCACCTGTGTCATGGGAGAAACCCAGTGTAAGGTGATTGAATCATGGGGGTGAGGATTTCCCGCACTGTTCTCATGATAGTGAAAGACTCTCTAGAAATTTGATGGTTCTATGAGGGAGAGTTTCCCTGCACAAGCTCTCTCTTTTTGCTTCCTGTCATCCATGTAAGATGTGACTTGCTCCTCCTTACCTTCTGCCATGATTGTGAGGCCTCCATAGCCATGTAAAACAGTCAATCCATTAAACCCTTTTTCTTGTATAAACTACTCAGTCTCAGGCATGTCTTCATCAGCAGCATGAAAACAAATTAATGCATACTTGTTCCTCGAAAACTGTTGCAATAAATAAATAAATAATAAAAATAAAACATACTATACCAAGTATTGGCAAAGATATAGAGCAACCGGAATCCTAACACATAGCCTATGAACACACAAATTATTCACAGTTGCTTTGGCAAAGTTCTCGGCAGTGGCAGCTAATGCTGAATATGCACATTATTTACATCACAGCAACTCCAGTCCTAGGTATGTATCCAAGAAAAATGTGTGTGTGTGTGTGTGTGTGTATTCATCAAAAGAAACATAAGTAAACAATCATTATTCAGAGCAACCCAAAACTACAATCTAAAAGTCAACCAAAGGAAAACAAATAAATTGTGGTACATTCATACAATGGAATACTATATAGCAATTAAAATGAACCACTATTCCATGCAACAATGTGGAAGAATTTCATAGCTATAACAAGCAAAGGAATCCAGACACAAAAGAGTTGATATTGAATGATTTCACTTATATTAATCTCAAGAAACGGCAGAACTACTCTATGGTGAGAGAATTTAGAATGGTGGTTACATTCAGGAAGGATGGGTTAATGACTGGGAGGGATGTGAGGGAGAATTCAAGGACAGTGGTAAGTAGAGGTTACATGGGTATATTCACTTGTGATTAAAAATAGAAATCTACACAAAAATTCTATATGCTTTGCAGTATGCTTACAATTTTAAAATATTTTAAAGTTTAGATCTAAATGTGTAGACATAAAAGATGTCCAAGCTATAATATTGAATAAAAGAGCAAGTTGCAGAACAGTCCATATAGTACGAGTGCAGTTGGAAAACTAAGCTTTTAAAGTGCTATGTGTGTGGATCTGGAGGAATATATTGTCTCTAGTAAAGGCTGTGTGTGACAATAAGAGACTTTCCCTGCTGTAACTCTGTATTTTTTATTATTTTAGTTTTTCATAACAAGCATTAACTGCTTCACTGTTGGGGATTTTTTTAGAATAAAGTTTCTGAAAAGCTTTTGGGAAAGTGAGGACTTGAAGTGAATAGTAACTGAAATAAAGACATGGCATGGAGAAACCGTTGGGATAGAAAAATAATTTGAGTTTGATCCTTTTGCTCTGATGACTGCCTTGGCACAGGAAGTAAGAGAGGAGTTGAAGCGTCTGCAATGTGTCAAGCAGGGGCCATAACCACTCAAGCAGCCAGTGAAACCCCCGTATCCAAAATATATATTTTAACTCGAAGCCAAAAGTAAATGATTTGTCCGGGACTTCTGTTACCGTTCCTCTCCACTCAGCTTCCAACTCTTTCCTATTTGCTATATTTTAACCAATTTTATTTCCCTCCAAAATCTTCCGTATTTTCCCCCTCAGGAGTAAAATGTATTCTGCCACATTACTTTCAATTACCACTTAATAATTTATGAAATTACTCAGCATCATACCTGCAGTATTTCAGTCAGGCCCCATTACATTGTAATGAGGTTTGATTTAACATGGTCATTATAAATGCTGCTAAAGGTTAATAGGGAAAAAAGTTTCATTCCAATGCATTTGATTTCAATCACTTAGAAATAAAATAAGCATCTGTCACTAAGCATAGGACTTCCTTTTCCTGTAAGTAGCAGGGTGTGATTACTTCCCTCACAAAAGTTTAGCAGAATATAAAGGACTACGATCTGGCAGAAAACCAATCCGTGGGAAGGATGGCGTAGAGCAGAATTTTCCAAGGATTGCACCATAGACTTTTTCATCAGGACAATTCTTTGTTGTGCAGGATTGTCTTTCATGTGGAAGAATACCCAACATTCCTGACCTTTGCCCACTAAATGTCTGTAGTATCCCAGTTACTGCAATAACACCCCATAGCCCTGAGAATTTTCAAATCCCCTCATGGGGGCAGCACTCCTCCCACTTTATTACCATTGGTTTATAAGTTTAGAAAGTCTAGTTTATGCTGAATAGCTTTTTTTTTTTAATGTAACAACAGAAAAAAGAGTAGATGTTTGTGATCTCAACCATCCTCTGAGGAGGACAGATCCTTTGTTTTTTGAGCCCTTCAGTGGAGGACTGGAACCAGCTCATCACAGCTCTCAAGAGCTCATTGCACAAATCTCTTCCCGGCTCAATATTCATTGACTTTGCAATAGTAGTTTGAAATCATCCATGGTAATAATTTTTGGAAAGCAAGTTGTCAGGCGTTCATCAGTACACCATTGTTAATAGGTGTATAGTTACAACCATAGGAGCTAGGGAGACCTGAATTATTACCAATTATGGAGAAAAAAGAATTTGCAGCTTTCAGGGAACAATGGAGAAAGAATTTGAGAACAGGGATAGAGAAAAGGAACAAAATAGAAAATTGCGGCCTTACTCTGTTGAGACCATCAGTCTTCAATAAATTCCTCTTAAATTAAAAAACGCTTAAAGCTAGAAAGAAGCCAGTGAAAATGCTGAATTATGCCTGACTCTATTCATTTCAGTGAAAAATCTGAGTCTACTTATTCATTCAAAAATATTTATTGGGTACCTACAATGTCCTGTTCTATGCACTAAGTTGACATAACCATTAAAAGACAAGACAAATAATTGCAGAAATATGAGACAGAGGAGCTTCATAAGAGGTAAACTCCAGAAAATATATACAAACTTTATGGAGGATTTTGAACATTTCCTTGGAATCAATGAAGCCTTAAGAAAATCATACCTGGATACGAAAGGAACAAAAAACTGAATTTCAAATGGAAAATGGGAATTTCCACGGAGACGGGTGAAACATCCAATTTCCTGGCATCTGAGGCTGAATTGCTTCCCCTCACTCAAACCTAAAAACAGTATCCCTCTGCCAATCCCTTAACCCTGGCCCTTGGGCAGTGCTCATATCAAAGGCAGAGCAGGAAGATAAGACGTCTGGAGGCCATATAACCATGAAGATACTACCCTTGGGAAAGCTCAGGGGAACATAGGCTCTATCTTCAAATATCTGAGGACTGTCAGGAGAAATTAGATGTCTCCTCACTAGTTTTAAAACCAGGGCTAAAAACAACAGACAGAAATAATAACAGGGTTGTGGATTTCATCTTAATAAGAGGAAAAGAAAAACACATTTCCAACTGTCACAGCTGTCATTTGAACCACTATATTGCATTCCTACTTCACCATGTCAACAAGTGAAAAATCCGAGCTCTTTAATGGCTCCTACAGTTTTCTGATGACCCATCTGGTTCCTGCCTGCTGCAACAGCTCCAATACCTTCCACTTCTGCATGGCATTTAATGTTCAGCAAAGATCAAAATTCTTGTACTTTAGTACATACCAAGCTGTTTGTTCTCTCAGTGCTTTGCTTCTGCCTGAAATGTCCTGTCCCTTCTTGATATGTCTATATTCCTCTTATGCCTTAAGACTCTGCCCATGTAACTGATAGAACTTGCCCCTCTTATCTGCTCCCATAACATGCTATATAGATCTCCGTCACTGGTCTTCTGTATGCATATAACTAAAATAAATTTCTGAGAATGTATCTATTACTGTGTGGTTGAAAAGAGTTAAATGGATTTTCATCTAAGTTGCTTCTTTATGGAATAGTCTATATTCAAAAATAGACTTCTACAAACATAACATTTACTTAGGTGTGCGTGCTGACACTTACAAATGAACAGTCATCGTCCAGAGCATCTGAAGCTGAGATGCAAGGAAAAGCACATAAAACTGTAAATTGTGACAGGTCTGTCATATAGATTTAAATAACGTGACTAGAGCAAAACAATGACAGCTTCAAATATGAATCCCAAATCAAAATTCACAAGGAAGGACACTCCAAATCAAAATTGTTGGTTTAAAATTGAGTTGTTTTTCACAAGTGTAACTTTTAACCATAGATGAGAAGTGTTCTTGATCAGTACTCAGTAGACTAGCTGGTTCTATTAAACCAATCTTATTGCTTCTTCTCTCCCAAGTCAGTGTATTAGTCAAAGGCAGAGACCTTGTATATTGTGTTCACCATTGTATTTTCCCTACTTAGCTGGGGAGGAAGAAATTCAAGTAACTGGCCTGTAATCCATTTCTCTCTGATTCTAGGAAGTTATCAGGAGAATAGTCTAGGGAAAGAAAAAAGGAAGCTAACTCAATCTAACCTCCTGTAAACATGCTGATAACTGGAACTCCTGGCAAATGAAATCATGATGTTTCCTAGAAGTGGGTAATTATTTATGCAATCTTTTTAGCAGGATGTTCCTGGTTTAGAATCACTTGTGGTAGATAGACCTAGAATCTAAAGATTTATGTGGTATACCTTCCCAGAGCATGTCACGTTGATTATACAACTCTCTGGGGTATAAAATGGAGACGTTTCTTAATCTGGACAATCCACTATGGGCAGGAACTCACAGGCCTCACTTAGAGACCTTCTCCATTATGTTGGGCCGGAGATTCTATATCTGATGCTGGAAGAAAAGACCTGTGGAGTCACACCAAATGCTCTGGACTGCTGTCAGCTTTACTTGTGCCACTTGGTGGGATTTGTCCATGAAACTATTAGTAAACATTGACACTGGGTAAGATCTCTGAGTTGTGTAAGTCTGATTTGACAATCCAGTCTTCTGTGTTAGCTGACTAGCATGATGCCTGCCTCAGTAAATACAGTTAAAACAAGTATTGAGATCAAATATGCCTTTTTGTAAGTTAGTTCTCATTGCTGGAATTATTACAATTAAAGCTAGAAGACAATCCTTCAAAGATACCATCTAGCGGAGTTTGAGGTTTGAAGGCAGCTTGTACTAGTTTAAACATTAAAAGCCTCCAACATTAATAGTCCGTAGCAGAATACTATGCAGCCAGAAAAAGAAATGCGATTACATCCTTTGCAGGGACATGGATGAAGCTGGAAGCCATCATCCTCAGCAAACTAACACAGGAAGAGAAAACCAAACACCACATGCTGTCACGCATAAGTGGGAGTTGAACAATGAGAGCACATGGACACAGGAAGGGGAACATCACATACCAAAGCCTGTTGGGGGTTGGGGGATGAGAGGAGGGAACTTAAAGGATGGGTAAATAGGTGCAGCACATGGCACATGTATACCTATGTAACAAACCTGAACACTCTGCACATGTATCCCAGAACTTAAAGTAAAATTTAAAAAAGGAGAGAGAAAAAATAATAATCCATTTTTAGCATAGCATAATAATCCATTTTTAAAAGCTTGAATCTTAGGCACCCCAGCCTCACCTGAGACCTCAGTTAACTGTTAAGCAAACTGTAACATAAAGCTCCATTGGCATGGCTCTTGCAGCTTTAGAGAGAACCAAGAATGATTGACTCATCGAACCCATTAAAAAAAAAAAAACTCTGGGATATTTTTGATATATTGATGTTATGATCCTATAATAACCCTGTGAGATTATAAGGAAGAGAAGCTATTATTCTATCTCCTAGGAAATAGAGGGTAAAAGTAATATTTCCAATCTCAAATAGTTAATATCGATCCAAAGTAGGCCTCAAATCCAAGTATTTGGTCTCCTGAGTCAATGTTCTTTCCTCAGTATTCTGTGTGTTGCCTGTGTTGCACTAGAGCCTGCCAAAGGGCGGCAGGGGTGGCCCTGCCTCGGGTGGCAAAGAAGCATAGCACCAGAAGAAGCAGAGGTCCTTCTTTCAAAAGCATCCTGCTCCTAGGGTTCTTCCACTCTGTGGCTGCAATGGGAGTGGCAGCACTGATTATTTCTTTTTTTTTTTTTTTTTGGAGATGGAATCTTGCTCTGTCGCCTAGGCTGGAGTGCAGTGGCACGATCTCGGCTCACTGTAAGCTTCGGCTCACTGCAAGCTCCACCTCCCGGGTTCACGCCATTCTGCTGCCTCAGGCTGCCGAGTAGCTGGGACTACAGGTGCCCGCCACCATGCCCAGCTAATTTTTTTGTATTTTTAGTAGAGACTGGGTTTCACCATGTTAGCCAGGATGGTCTCAATCTCCTGACCTCGTGATCCGCCCTCCTTGGCATCTCAAAGTGCTGGGATTACAGGCGTGGGCTGCCTCTCCCGGCCAGCCCTGATGATATCTAAATTGCCTTCAGGGTCATTCTCCCATTGTCTTGGAGAATAGCCCTGAGCTTCTGTTCAGATGGCAGATCTAAACTAATCTCCTTATCAAGTTGATTGGGCACATCCTTTATGTTCTTTGCCTGAACGGGTTTTATCATTCTTTTCAATATGAATAGGCTGAGAATGTTCCAAATCTTTACATTCTGCTTTCCTTTTGATTAGCAATTTCATCTTTAAATTACTTTCCACTTCTCACATTTTACTATAAGCAGTCAAGAGGAGTCAGGTAGCTTCTCCCAAATTTTGCCTAGATTCTTCCTGGGCTAAATATCCCATTTCACAAGTTCTAACTTCTAAAAAACACCAGGCATAAACACAATTCAACCAAGTTTTTTTGCCCCTTTATAGCAAGAATGGTCTTTCCTTCACTCTTCAATAGCATATTCCTCATTTCCATCTGAGATCTCATCAGAATGACCTTTACAGTCCATATTCCCACCAACATTCTGTTCATGACCACTTACTCTACATTTAAGAATATTGAGGCTTTCTCTATAGCTCTCCTCCTCTCCTTCCTAACCCTTCCCAGAATTACCCCTAACACTCTGTTCACAGCAATGCAGGCTTTATTTCACATGCACTTCAAAACTCCAACATGGCTTCCACATTTCTAGGTCCTTGTTATAGTAACACCCTACCCCCATACCAATTTCTGTGTGAGTTAGTTTGACCTGCTCTAACAAACGAATATAGACTGGGCAGCTTATAAAAACAGAAATTCAGCTGGGTGTGGTGGCTCACGCCTGTAATCCCAGCACTTTGGGAGACCCAGGCGGGCAGATCACAAGGTCAGGAGATCGAGACCATCCTGGCTAACATGGTGAAACCCTGTCTCTACTAAAAATACAAAACATTAGCCAGGCATGGTGATGGGCACCTGTAGTCCCAGCTACTCAGGAGGCTGAGGCAGGAGAAAGGCGTGAACCCGGGAGGCGGAACTTGCAGTGAGCCTAGATCCCACCGCTGCACTCCAGCCTGGGCGACAGAGCCAGACTCTGTCTCAAAATAAAATAAAATAAACAAAAACAAAAACCAGAAATTCATTTCTCCCCACTTTGGAAGCTGGAACAGCCAAGATCAAGGCACTGGCAGATTTGGTGTCAGGTGAGGGCTCACTTCCTGATTTGTAGATGGTCATCTTCTTGCTGTATCCTCACGTGGCTGAGGGTATGGGGGAGCTCTCTTTAAATAAACGCTAATTCCATTCAGGAGGGCTCTGTCTTTATCACCTAATCACCTCTAAATGCCACCATTTAGGGATTAGGATTTCAAAGGGACACATTCAGTCTATAGCATCTACCTCACGTACAACATTGTAAATGTTCCATGACAGTAAATGTGTATTCAGTAGTCTGGCAAAATTCAGAGCACTGATGGATTATCATAATAATGATTCTATGTCTCTGCATCAAATTTTGTAATTTCTTACCCATTTTACATTTATTATGTCATATTACCCCAACTGTCTTCTAAGACAGACAGAATTGAGCGATAGATAGATAGATGATAGATAGATAGATAGATAGATAGATAGATAGATAGATAGATAGATAATAGATAGATAGATATATAGATAGATACATAGATAGATGATAGGAGATACAACATACAGAACTTTTCTAAAAAGAAGCAAACAATATGATTTCTTTTAACATGGTTAAACGAACTGGCTAAAGATGAGTAACTGAGAATAAAACTCCTCATGGTCTGATTTTAAAACTCCATGCTAGATGTTACATAAATTTTATAAAACAGCAAGAAATTTCACTCCATCCCTTCTTGAGAAATCTATAGCTTTATAAACATGTAGGGCTTTTTAATACATGACGTGTGTTATCTAAAAAATTTAATCCACCCTGGAAATAGGGTATATGATTAAGGGTTTCAAAGAGTGCTTAAAGATCAAAGGTAAAATAATCCTTCAACATATGCAGAAATTACTCTTTGATCACAAAGCCAGTAGAACTATGACCACCACTGAATTCCAAACATGTAACACAGATACAGATAGACCTAGGCATGTTGTAGATATTCTCTGAATCCTTGCTTTTATACGTAATTTCATTTTGGCTGAAATATAGGGAGGTAATGAAATGACCTTGACTTTTTCCCGGGTCCATGCATTGGTAGCCAATGTTTTCATAAAGAATTCACCAAACCAAGAGTTTCATTATCTTCATCAGTAAAATGGAGGCTTTATGGAAATAATTTCAATTGTCCACTGAAATCTATCCTTCCTTTCTTCCTGGGTACAGAGATAATCTGAATGTTTCAGCTTCCTCTACAATTTGGTGTGGCCAAATTTTGGTGGGTTTGAGCTGATGGATCGTGAGAAGAAGTGTGTGTCCCATGGAGACCTGACCTAAAAAACGCCCAGACTCTTGTGTAGTCTTCTCCTTTCCATGACTGGAAGCCAATAATAATAAGTGAGTGAGCTTTGGAAGCCATACACTAATGATAACAGAGCCACTGTCAACCTCAGTCCCTGAAAGACAGTGTGGAACAGAAAGTTGCTCCTCACTGACAACCTCCAACCCTTTGCTGACCTGCAACATCCCTGCTAGATTCTTAGGTGAGAAGGAAACAAGCCTCCATTATTTTTGAACTACCACATTTTTAGCTTCTTTCTTGTAGGAGTTTACCCCACATAAACTAATACAAATGATAAGGTACTCTGTAACAGTAAAGAATTGTTTTCTTAAGCACCTTTTGGCAGTTTAATTTTAAGACATATGTCAACTTTAACATCAACCTGTTTATTTTAATAATATGTTGTTTACAGTAATGAAAATATCTCTCTGCCACCACTCTACAATTTCTCTTAAACTATCTCTTTCATCACATCAATTCTAAATCAAGAAAATTCAGTGATTCCAAACACCAACTATACACCAAGACCAGGCATGGTCTGGTCTGATCCAAAAAAAAAAAAAAAAAAAAAAAAAACTAGTCACACCCTGTAAAAAGAGGCAATTTATGGAATAGGCTAATTCCCATTTAGCGCCAAGTAAACTGACATCCAGAGAGGTAAGTAATATGGTGTGATTTAGGAGTACAAGGAAGGCCCATCTCTGTTAGCCTGTCTGCATTTACAGATCATTGCTGGAGTAAAATGCACTACTGAAATTTTAAAAGCATGGTAATTTGGACTGCCAGCAGGTATAACAGGGCTTCTAGCTTCTCCTACTCTAATCTGTCCCAAATATCACTTTCAAATTATTTTCTGTAAAGCACCACTTTGTTCTGCTGTTTGCAAACTCAAGAACTTATCATGGTTCTCTATTGTTTTTTACTCTGTCAAGAATCCCATCTATGATCTGACCCTACTTTGCCCTCAATCTTATTTTTCACCACTCCTTTTCAATCTCCTACTGAGCAAGTCATGTAACCTCTATGATTTTTACCTTCTCATTTGTAAAATGGGCATAACCCCAACCAGCTTTGCCTTCTCCTGCCAGTTTTCCATAATTATGGTGAGAATTCAGTGAGATGCTACATATGATAGAATTATGAAAAAAACAAAACATCCAAACCAAAATATAGTGCCTTAGGCCAGTGGTCCCCCACATAATGAGCATCGGAATAACCCAGAGGGCCTGTGAAAACTCAGATTGCTGGAGCCCACCCTCAGATTCTCTGATTGTCTGGTTTGGGGCCTGAGAATTTAGTTTCTAACAAGTTCTCAGGTGATGCCAATGCTGCTAGTTCAAGGACCACATTCTAAGAACTACCACCTTATCCTAACCCTGCCATGAACACCATGCCCCAGGCATCTTTCAAAGTCACCTCCCTTCATGTCAGGGAGGGTGCCACTATAGACTGCATCTCAATCCTCATTAGTCCTCCCAGGAACATCACAGAAAATGTAAGGGAAGAGTCAAGAAACTGTCTTTTCTTCTCAGTGAAGTTATTTATAACGAGCCAGCCTCTTGACAAGGTCCTGTAAGGGTGGAGGTCCAGAGCTGAAGCACCCGGGGAGGGCTGAACACAAAGGTGGCTGAGAGGAACAGGTGATATTAAGGCAGCCACCAAACAGAAAGGCAGCGTGAGTCACAGCAGCAATATCCGGGAAACAATATTATGATGGGACAGATCACAAGGCCATGGAGAGCCAGCTCCCTGACAGACCCTTTTTTATCCGCAGGAACAAAAGCACATGGTGTGCTCAGAGGAAACCTCCAGGGAAGGCTTCAGCCCAGATGTCCTGACAGGCTCATAGGAATATTTCCTTTTCATGACACAGAAGCCATCTTCCCCCAGTGCCTTTCTGAGTGTGGCTGTGGCTGATAACAACATAATTTCCCTTGAAACATGTCTTTTCCTTCTCTCCCTCTCATTCACCATCGTATACCCCCTGAAGGAGAGAAAGACACCGAAAGAATGAATAACAATCTTCTACAATATTCCTTTAGCCATCTCATCATGCTGATGCACCCACAATATTAAGCCAAGGCCAAGGCGCACTCTCTCACTTGCCCCAGTTACCTGTCCACAGGTGGGATGCTGTGGCCCCTGGTGATGAGGGCACCTAGGGCAGCTTTGCACACCCCACCATGGGCACCAAGCTGCCATCATCCCCTGGGTTAAGCCCTCTCTCTTCTCAGTCTTGGGGAGCTGACGGAGCTGCTGCTGGATGCCCCTGGGCCACCTGATGGCAGTGGAATCTCCATGGGAAAGGGGAACAGGTGGAGCCGCCCACCCGTGTGGCTTCTCCTTGATATTCTTCCATCAAAGTTCTCCTGGGTATTCCACCACCGCCTTGCCTGGTCACAGAACAGCCTGGGCTTCTCAGATATGCAAGTGACTCATTTTCTATCCATCAGAGATGAGACTTAAATAAATAAAAAGGTACTTCGTGGGGCGGCTGGGCCTAATGATAAGCAATTATAGGAAGCCAAATGAAGGCAGTGCTTTGTGCGGGGCCTGTGAAATTGGTTAAGCAAAAAGAATAATGGCCCGTTTCAGTGATTCATCCCTTTGCTCATTTCAGAGGGAGCATTATCTCAGTTAAGTGATGCAATTAATATGAAAATGAGAGAATCATTGTTTAAGGAGATGAGGGGAAAGTGGGAAGGGGGCCGAATGCCACAGTGGGGAAAAATAAGGGCCACTGAGATGGAAATTTGCATAGGTCAGTAGCAATGTGACGCCTTTAGCACGTACTCAAAGCTTAGCTAGCATTGTAATACGTCGCCATTAAATTCTCATTACGGTGACCTGTGTCCAACACAATTCAATTTTTCAGAATCTTAATGATAAAAAGTTAATCATGCTAAGGTGAAAACCTTTTGTACTGAGCCCTAAATAAAACAGAAAGGGCACTGTGACTACCTTCAGGATACTGCAGGTAGAGCCAGGGAGGCTTAATTTACTGCTTTATTAACCATAACGTGATTTGCAGGTTGATTTTTTGTGTGTGAGCTTTGCAGATCTTTTGTAATGAAGTCAAGAGGGATAAATAGGGTATTTGTCTCTCCTCTTCATTTTTTTTTTCCTTCCTAAGTTCTCGTGGTATTATTCCACTCAGTAGCTTCCAGACCATATTTCAAGGACTGGTTGATATCCTTGGACATCAAATAGTAAGAGAACAGGGCATGAGGGTTGAACAGGTGGCAAAGACAGCAGAGGATCCAGAGCCATCAGGCTGGGTTTGGTGGCAGGGATGTCACCGACTCACTCTATGTCTTGAGTGCAGATTTCATACCCAGAGGACTCCCAAGCAGAGCAGGAGAAAGGACAACAGTCTGATTGCTGCAGCAGAAGATTGCATCTAGTTTCTGCCACTTCTCTGCTCTGTGTCCTTGAACCAGTTACCTAACCTCTCAGAGCTTCAGCATTCCCATGGGCAAGAAAACAATAATGTTACCACCCGTGCAAGAATTGTACTGAGGATTTGGCATGGAGTGAATATAGTGTTTTATATTCACTCCATGCCAATATAGTGGGGGAGGAGGAGGCATTGTCATCATCGTCATCATTATGGTGCTTAAACCTCCTCCTCTGCAATAAGAGGTCCGCAATAAGCATCAGTTCCCCTCCCATGTAGTCTTCATTTATAAAACCATGGGGGGAACCCTGATATTTAGATCCTGACAAGATAGAAAAATAGCAAAGATTGCTGGCTCCCTCCCTTCACAAACCTAGCCCTGAAAATCCCCAAAATAAGGAAAGGAAAGTTGAAGTATCTCTCAAACTAGCATAAGAACTATGAGAATCCAAGGAGCAGGACAAGGTTGTAACCAAACTGAACTGGGTTCTGCTCACCCAGCACGGTGAGGACAAACATCTGCACCAAGGTTTGTAGCAGGAAAAAGGGCTCCAAGCAAGAAGAATCAGGCAGCTCCTGCTTAAGAACAAAACTCCCACATGGCTAACAGGCAAGAGTTTGTAAAGGCAGACAGGCAGAGGTTACAGGCAAAGTCATAAATCAATATATGGAGGAAATACATTGGTTTGATGTAAAAAGACAAAACATCTTGAGAGGGGAAGTAGGGGGTCCATAGGTCATAGGTGGGTTTGAAGGTTTTCTAATTTGTAATTGGTTCAGGAGGCAAACCTTTGTCTAAAAATTTGGGACAGGCAGAAAAGAATGTTAGCTCTGGCCTAGGGACTTCCTCCAGGCCCCTCAAGAAGAAATTTAAAACAAAGAACTGTGATCAGAGTTCAGTCTTCATTTCCTTCTGATCTGAGATCTACGTGCAGCAGACCCAGTTGGTAGCAGCTCAGGTTTTTAAATAACAACTCAGGGACATATGTTAAGATGTGATCTTTAATTTCTATAGGGAACCATACATCCCATGACTCCAACTTCCTTGGCTATTGTTTTAAGCTAATATTACCTTCTTGCTTATCAAGTTGCATTTACTTCTCAGAGGTAATTAGGTACCTGAAATTTCCCTTAAAAAAAAACTCAGATTTTTCTTCATTTCCATGCTTGGTGGGAGGTGGGTGCCTGCCAGGTCCCCAAGAGGAGTTCCTGCTCCATCTCTGGGTGATTGAGTCCTCCGGAGATAAAGTGGAGGGGTAGGAGATGCAGCAACCCAGAGGAGAAGATGTCCAAGGCAAACCATTGCAAGGCAACAGGCAGTGGGGTAACATCAGAATGGCACATCGGCCAGCTGAAGCAGAAACATTTATAGTAGTAGATTATAAATAATGTATGGTAATAGTAGTATTTGTAATAACACTGATAGAAATGCTAATAATAAAAGGCGTTGCAGTTCTTGATGTTATTTTTGTACTTTTTATATTGCTAATGATCCTTCATGGTCAATCATATAAGCATATAAAAGCAAGTGTATTAGTTCATTCTTGCATTGCTATAAAGAATTACCTGAGACTGGGTAATTTATGAAGAGAACAGGTTTAATTGACTCATGGTTCTGCAGGCTGTACAGGAAGCATGGTTGGGGAGGCCTCAAGAAACTTACAGTCACGGCAGGAGGCAAAGGGGAAGCAGACATATCCTACACGGCTGGAGTAGGAGAAAGAGAGGCAGGGAGGGTCCAACACACTTTTAAACAAGCAAATCCTGGAAGAACTCTCTCACTGGATAGCACTTAAGAGATGAAGCTAAACCATTAGAAACTTCCCCCATGAAGCAATCATCTCCCACCAGGCCTCTCCTCCAATATTGAGGATTACAATTTGGCATGCTATTTGGTCAGGGACACAAATCCAAATCACATCAGCAAGGGATGCATATTTTTTAATAGCAGGAAAACACAATTTATAACACTAGTATCTTGAGTAGGCAAAACACCCATAGACATCTACTCTGACAGATTGCTCTATCTACCTCTGAAGTAAAATATTTAATATTATGAAGCAATGGTCTCAGCAGAACTTACTCTGAATATATTCAGATGAGGGTTCATACAGTTGGCTATACGACGTTTGGATACCAAGAAAAATATCAAGACCTGGATAGCAATGGATCAAACAGAAAAGGCAAGAATATGAAACCAGACTGAAAAGATAAAGATTCTTCATACAGCAAGAAAATGTGTTCATCAAATAAGAAGTTTAGGGGTATTTTGAGGATTACAAAAGGGAGGTTCAAACGTGATAAACAGTGAAAAAACAACAAGACACGAGAAATCAAAAGGATAGGATGAGTATCAGAAAACAGAAAAATGCCAAAACAGGAAGAAGACTGAAATCAAAGTACCCTCCTGCCCCAGTCAGGAAGCCACTCATATGCTTCCTGCAGTGACACAAAACACTCCTGAAATTCACTTTTAAGCCTGAGAAATTTGTGACTAAGGGAAGTATTTAAAAATAGGAGTCCTTGTGTCATGAGTGAATTTAGCCCAACTTCAGCCAACTTGACTAATTTTATAGATCAAAACATCCTTCAGGATCATGCTAAGCGAAATAAGTCAGGTGCACAAACAATAAAACACTACTATATGATCTCATTCATGTGGAACCTAAAAATGTTGACCTCCTAGAAGTAGGGAGTAGGATAGTGGTTATGAGAGTCTGGGGTGGTTAGGGCAGAAGGGCAGAAGGGAGATGAGATGTTGGCCAAAGGATATATAATTATAGATAAAAGAAATAAGTTCAAAAGATACATTGTACAGGATGTGACTATATCAAATGACAATATATTATATTCTTTTAAATGAAAAGATAGTGGATGTTAAATGTTCTTACCATAAAAAATCTATGTGAGATCATGTATTTGTTAATTAGCTAGATTTAACTCTTTCCACAATGTACATATATTTCAAAACATCATGTTGTTCAATATATACAGATTTCTCTGTAAATTGAAACAAATTTTTAAATTAATATATATACAGGTATCTCTGTAAATTTAAACAAATTTTTTGAGGTTCACAGTATTTTACACCAGTGGCTCCTAAGCATGGGTTAGCATACGATTCACCTGGGAAATCTGCTAAGTTTCATATTCCCAGACAAAAAGTTCTGGAGTTAGAGCCCAGGACTCTGTATTTTCAACAAGTCGTCCAGATAATTTTTATGCAGCTAGCCAGGAAGATGCCTGAAGGACACAAGTAATCCGGGGAACCACTGTTCTGTAGAGCCCAAATGGTCTGCTTTTCTACAAATACTAAATATGTTTCCTTGCTTGTTGACTTTCCTGGAACAGTGATATTTTCTCTTAACAAGTTTATTCATTAAATAAATGTTTGCTCAGTATGTACCATGAGTGAAAATGAAGAATAAGGCAAAACTCCTGACATCCTTCAAAGATCTGAAACTATAAGATGGGTGGTTCAGGCCTGGGCACTTGAACTATAAGACAAAATACAGTCAAACAAGTTCTATAAGGATGTACAGCAATAAAGAAAAGGGCTGTTGATTTTGGCTGCAGCCATCTGGGATGATTCTGTGAAAGAAAGGGCATTTGAAGTGAGCCTTCAAGGATGAGCAGGATTTAAATAATGGAAGAACAAAGGAAAAGTGCTCCATGAAGAAAAGCATAAGCACATGCATGGAAAGGTGAGAAGACAGAGGGTAGATCTGGCTAATAATGGGTAGAACAGTGCTAGAATATCCAGGGTGCACCGTCTGAGACAGAGTATCAAAGGCCCTGAGCATACCGGAAGGATGTTGGGCTATTGTGGGTAAGCTATTGAGAGACATTAAAGATTTTTAAAGATGAAAGTAGACATAATTTAAGCCTTGTTATGGGAAGACGACTCTACTACAGTGTAAATCAAAAATTAAACAGGAGAAAAGACTAGAAATGGGGACACATTTAGCTAGCTATTTTAATGATCCAAATAAGAAAGAATGCGGCCCAAATTTGGAAAACAGCCCTGGAGTACAGAGGAGGGGGTGTCACAATACTGTTGTTAGTTTTGCCACTTACTAAATGCCTGTCCATGGGCAACACTGAATCTCTCTGGGCCTCAATTTCCCCCTCTGTAAAATGAGATTAATAATGACCTGCCAGGTCTTCTTACCATGACTATTACAGAATATGTATTCATGGAAATCACATGAAGTGCTTTGTAAGTGTAAGGCATTAATGATCATGATGAAGTCTCTGCCAAAGGTGGGGAAGTCAGTAGGAGACAGCTGTGAGACCAGCATTGCTGGGGGAGGCAAGGCAGACTTTGCCCTCTTCTAAAGCCCTTTCACTTTTAAGCTGTTGGAAGTTCTTATTAAGTCTCTTAACACATAATCCAGACAAATCATAAATCAACTGTCCAACTTTGTCTTAAGTCATTTTGGACTTTATGCTTGTCTTCTATAATACGTGCATCTTAGCCCACATGTTTTCCCCATAGGCACACGTTTCAATAGCTGGGTATATTTAGAACTAACAGAAACATCAGAGATATAGCAACATCTTACCTGAAGTTTAATGTCTGTAGGCAAATGAGCGACTGGTACAGATTTCCTGATTAAGCAAACAGGCCATCTTCCCTGGCAGGAGAAAAGGAGGTAGTACAAAATGTAGATCCTTGGGGACAAGAATTGGGCTATTGTGCTGAATGTGTATTTTAGTCTTTTCTGGAAGGCAAAAGTGACTGCAGAAGGTGACACTATTCAGCCTTTTAAGTGATGTAGCCAGCTTCAGCATGAGACCTTAAGAGGCCTTAAGCAGGAACTTCTATCAAGATCATCTTTTCTCCCTCATCTGTCTCCAAGAGCCCTGCTAAACACCTCTCCCAAGATCCAGTGCTGATTATCCATTTGCACATGAAAATTGCAGAAACTTCAGGTTCCGAAACCCAAAATTGTGATTTTTTTGGCCCCAAATATGCTGCTCCTCCTTTGTCAGCTCTCTAAAAAGCCCACCTACAGCCTATTTTCCCAGCTCAAAGTCAAGCTCTACTCCTCCTCATTCTTATTCCCAAAGCCCCCTGGCCATCGGACCCTGTCAGTTCCCAAAACTGACCCCAAAGGCCACATGGATGTCAGCAGCAGGGTCTCAGCCAGGACCAAGGGTCTGACTTTGTCCCATTACTCTTTTTCTGCCACACCACAGAATCTCTTCACTAATGTCAGCGTGAAGACAAAGGTCAAGAAAGAACAAAGGGGACTCCAACTAGCCCTGAATCAAGTCATGATACTAAAAACTGCAAATGCAAAGTAGCAAGCTAGGCAATGGCTTACTGATTTATGGCGAGACCAGAAAACCAGGATATTAATTAGGATCATTTTGTTCCTTAATAATGAGATTCAATTGACTTATAACCAGTTATAAGCGTACTGTCTTTTGCTCTGCATTGTTAATTGTACTTATTCATTTTTACAGTTGCTAAATTATAAGATATGCCATAGTCGCGAAAGAAAAGAAAGGATTTATGTGTGTTCTATGCTAGGCTTTGCAGGGGAAAGTGAAATTTAAAGTGTTAAAAATGTTCATGAGAAAGTCAATGTGATTCTCTCCAACTCACAGTTGCCGGAGCAGGGAGAAAGCCAGTGCAGCCTCTCCACTCTGCAGCTATTACCACCGAGATTCAATTTGCTGCACAGGTCTCCTGAAGTACTTTACTACTCTGGGATTGGGCCAAAATTTGTTTTACAACAACTTGCCAAGAGTCCCAAGCCTCCTCAGCTACCCAAACTATATTATGAGACAACTGTCTTCGAAGACCAAAACGATCAAAACATCATCATAATTATTTCTCTCCACATGAGAAAAGTTCCTTAACGACCTTGAGCCTCCATTTTCTGGTTTGTGACATATAAATTTGCTTCTACCTGCGTAACACAAAGCCTCACACACAGAAAGTACTCAATTCACGTTAGCTGCTAGTGGTATTGATCATAGTAGGATGTCAAGCCAAAAACTGCCCAAATTCAAATCTTCTACCTCACTTAAGGACCTCCCATTATAGTCCAGTTTCTGTCTTCCAGGCAAGCATCTTCTATTTGGCTTAGAAAAGGAGATTAAAAGAACCAAGGAGTTTACTCCTCAGATACAACTCTCCTCACTACATACAGGAAAGCCTTGCCTTTTCAGCCCCAGGAAAGCACAGACGACCTCTTTGATAATTGTAGTGTTATACACATATATACACAGCATTCATACACATAGACAGTAACATCAGGGAAAAGTTGACTTAGCAGCTCAGCTAAATCTCCTTTGTGAAAGGCTCTGAATTTTTGCTTTGGAAGAAATAGCAGATCAGACATTTCAGCTAAAGGGTGAGGCCCCAAGGATCATGCACAATTAAAAATAGATACTTGCTGTGCTGCCTTGAAAAGAAAATAGGCTTTTTAAAAATAGAAAAAGAGAGAGAAGAAAAGGAAGAAAGGAAGGAAGGGAGGGAGGCAGAGAGGTGGGGAGGGAGAAAGGGGAGGAAGGAAGGAAGGAAGGAAGGAAGGAGAAAGAAGGGAAATTTTTCTGGATGGGAGAACTTTGTTTTGTTGAACTGCTCGTTCTTGGCTCTGGAAATCTGGAAACACAACATGAGAAAGAACTGGCTCTGCTTAATAAAGAATTGAAGAATTTGCAGTTCTCCCAAAGAAAACTCAGGAAGGAGAGGGATTGAGACTTTGCTCTAGATGAAGAAGAGAGAGAAGGGAAGCCCACAGGTAATGGGCATTCAGTGAATGACACGTCCTCTAACATTTAGATTCAAACTAGTAGAGTCACTGCTTCCATCTGCCTGCAACTTGCTACAGAGTGGGGAAAAAAAGTAAACCCAAGGAACGAAACAGAATCTACAAGATTGTAACAGTGAGGTTAAATTCGAATAAGTTTTTAGTGAGGTCTTTTCATAGGTTAAGTGACAATGTATAAGCTAACACTGTAGTCATTTATCCAGTCTAAGATGCATGTTTTTCACATTTTGATGTCTCTCCAGTTCAGATTCACCTTGCAGCCGATAATGAGTTAATATTAATTGGCAATGCCTTATTTTTATTTTCTTTCTTGGAGGTAAGGAGAAGAATGTTATGTCTTACAAATGGCCTCTCAGAATCTATGAATATGGCAGCTCTGTATTGGTCCATTTTCACACTGCTATAAAGAAATAGCAGAGACTGAGTAATTTATAAAGGAAAGAGGTTTAATTGACTCACAGGCTGCAAACTTTCCAAACTCTTATGTTCTGCTTCCCTTTTAAACGTAAGTTCCAATTTCAGATCATCTTTCTCAAGTTCAAAGTTCCACAGATCTCTAGGGCAGGGGCAAAATGACACCAGCCTCTGCTAATGCATAGCAAGAGTGACCTATGCTCCAGTTCCCAAGAAGTTTTTCATCCCCATCTGAGAACCCCCTCAGCCTGGACTTCATTGTCTACATCACTGTCAGCATTTTGATCAAAACCATTCAACAAGTCTCTAGGAAACTGCAAACTTTCCCACATCTTCTGCCTTCTTCTGAGCCCTGCAATCTGTTCTAACCTCTGCTCATCAACCAGTTCCAAAGTTGCTCCCACATTTTCAGGTTATCTTTACAGCGGTGCCCCTCTCCCAGTATAAATTCATTGTATTAGTCCATTTTCACATGGCTATAATGAAATACCTGAGACTAGGTAACTTATAAAGGAAAGAGGTTTAATTAACTCACAATTCCGTATGGCTAGGGAAGCCTCGGGAAATTTACAATCATGGTGGAAGGAGAAACAGCCACCTTCTTCACACGATGGCAGGAGAGAGAAGAGTGAAGGAGGAACTTCCAAACACACAAAACCATCAACTCTTATAAGAACTCACACCATCATGAGAACAGCATGGGGAAAACCGCCCCTATAATCCAGTCGCCTCCCTCCCTCAACATGTGGGGATTAAAATTTGAGATAAGATTTGGGTGGAGTCACAGAACCAAAGCATAACATACTCCAACAGATGTGCCAATGACTTCAACGCTTCAGACTATGTTTCACAAATACTGGAACTATCACAGTCCTCAGGTTGAAATGTCAGACTACAAGCCGGCAAAAACAGAGTCAGGTTTACTTTTTTAATTGGTATCTCCGAGAGTTCAGATAGTCCTTATCTAAGCTCCACCATATGGTAGAGCACAGAGAAGAGTCCAATTTAATTTTTCTGATACCTTTTTCATAAGCTGATGACCCAGCTAACCACGTGCTTTGATTAACTCACTGGGTCATAAATATCTTGAATCCTTCCACCCTCATCACCACAGAGAAGGCAATTCAGAGCCCTGCACCTCTGTAAACAAATTTTTTTTAAAGAAAATATATTTATTTGGGAATAAAGCAATTCAATGGGAATACATATGCCATACTAAAGCATGTGTGTTTTTAGGGAGCTAAATGAAGACAAAGGTTTTTAAAGAAAAAAAATACAGCATACATAATTGTTCTGAAATAATTATCCACGGCTACAGAGAGAAATAACAAGGTTGATGCCAGTCCAAGGTTGGACAGGCAGTCATTGGGCAGATGTCCTTGTAGAAGTAGTTTTCGTTAAGGCTGTGACGGCCTGTGTTTAAGGTCGTGATTTTTGCAGTCTTTTTAAAATTCCAACTTCTACTTTAGATTCAGAGGATACATGTACAGGTTTGTTACATGGATAAATTACATGTCACTGAGGTTTGTTATACAGATGATTTCATTATCCAGATAATAATCATAGAACCCAATAGGTAGTTTTTTGATCCTCACCTTCCTCGCATCTTCCACCTTCAAGTAAGCCGCAATCTACTGTTTCCCTCTTTGTGTCTATGTGTACTCAATGTTTAGCTCCCACTTACAAGCAAGGAAGTGTGATATTTGGATTTCTGTTTCTGCGTTAATTCTCTTAGGATAATGGCCTCCAGCTTCATCCATATTGCTGCAAAAAAAAATGTGATTTTATTCTTTTTTAGGGTGGTGTAATACTTTCAGTTCAATTAGATTATTTCCTCTCTGCAAGACTCATTGTCCATTTTTAACATTCAGTTGAGTCTAGGAAACTTGCATAATTTTATTCCACATTTTCTTCTCAAAAAAAAAAAGACTTGGACTTTCTAATTCCATCTTAGCAAAGTGGATAGAGTAGATACTCCAGGAACAAAAGGTGCCAGACAAGGGTCTTTAGTAGAATGAGGAGCATGGCACTGCGAGAACCTTCTTCAATGATGCTACAAATCTTCAGTAAAAACTCCCGTGTGCGCTCCCGCACACACAAGCACACAATCACACACACTTGCTTAACATATTTGAATTTCTTGTTAAAGATTATTATTTTGTAGCTAGATAATATTGGAACAAAACAGTCAGTGTGTGTGGTGAAGAGAACTGATTGTATCTGTATATATGAGCATTAACCAGAGTTATTCATGTACAAAGGTTAAAAACGATGTGACAAACAGGCAAAGGAGGTTACGTGCATTTTCACTGAATCTTGTTGTTGGCACCTGAAACAAGCTGGCAATAGCTAAATCTCAGCGATCACTCAACGTGTGCCAGGCATTCGCACACAATATCACTAACACCCATGACAGTCCTTCAAGGGAGTTTCTGCTGTCTGAGAGATTATGTGACACGCCTAAGGTCACAGGATCAGCAAATACTAGGGCTGAGATTTAAACCCAGAACTGTCTACTGCCGAAGCTTTTGCTCTCTTCCTTGTGCCATGCTGCTTCTCATTTTGGGCTTGGTCTTCACTTCCCAGCCCTTGAACGAGTTCTCCAGGTCGGCCCCATTAGCACTGCATCTCGGAACAAAGCTGCAGCTGCGCCGCCAATCTCCCGGTGGTGAGTAACCTTCCTGCTTTGCATCTAACCTTGTGTCCTCCATTGAGTGCTGACAGGTAGCAGTAGTCCTTCCTTTCTGAAAATGTCACTGAGCCATCTTCACAGAGAAAAGGCAGTGCTGACATTCTACTTTTCCTGTGACTCCCTGGAGAACGTTTAATCCCCATGACCTTGTGGCTGTTTAAAAAGAGCCAATCCTCAGACCTTGTCAGTCAGTGACAGCCAGCATTTTGTTTAATAGGCCTGAGGGTGGGCTTGGTTTGCAGTGGGGAAGGGTAACATCTGCTGGAGTTTAAAAGGCAAATGGGGTTTCTCAGTGATTATTATTCATCAGCAGTACTCAAATGCATATTTTCCCTGTGTTTCTGTTTATAATCAAAAACAAATCCCAAACACAGATATTTAAAATCTACATTGTTTTTATGACAACCTAGCAAGATGCCTCTTTCTGACTGACTGGGAGGATACCCCTGACCCTTGTTTGAATTTTCTGACACCAACAATTGAGTATTAAAGTATTATTTAGAATTATTGAAGCATAACATCTATGGACATTCATAGTTACCACTTACTAAGCCAATGCTGACTTTGGTGATTTATTTATATTACCCAATTGTATCCTTCTAATAACTCTCCATATATAAAATTATCTCCATTTCACAGATGAAAAAATTAAAACTAAGTCAGTGTCTCAGGACTTGGGCTGTACTGAGAACTGTTTGTCATCCAACTATCATGGGATTAGTGTAGAAATTGAGAGTGTTGAAAAACTTTTATAGGCATTTGACCCTGCCATGATAACCAAGCAATATTAGATTTTCTAGTACTTTGTTTTACTGTATTTTACAAAAGTTTCAATCCACAATGGTTTGGAATTAGAAAACAATTTGCCCTTTATCAAAGATGGTTTTAGAAGCACTGTTCCAGTAAAACCCTCCCTCTGGAATGATAGTCCAATGTGTGGGAAAAAATAATTTGAATGATTCTAACTTGCCATTTAATGATTAGCTGTTCTTCACCCAAGTGGCTTGGCTTCTGGAGTGGCTGGTGGAGCCCAGACATCTATATTATTTAAAGCTCTACCAAAGATGTAAACTCCATGAGGGTAGTGATTGGGGTCTGTCTGATTCACTGACACATCCTGAGTCAAACAGTGTCTGGTTCTAGGTAGGTGCTTAATAAACATTATTAAGTGCATGAACAAATGTATAGCTCCTGATGGACAGACATGATTGAGAAACACAATTTTTCACATTCCTATCTACACTCAAGATTTTACCTATGACAGCAGGCTGAAGATTCCCAGGGTCTTACATCCTAGCAGGTAAGAAAAACAATTAACCAACAGAATGATTAAGATCTCGGAGATGCTAAGGAAGAATTGAAGCTGGGTGTGATAAGCAAAATAATGCCTCCATCCCTAAAGACATGCATGTCTTCATACCTAGGACCTCTGAATATGTCAGGTTATGCAGCAAAGGAGAAATGAGTTTGAAGCTGGAATCAAGGTTGCTAATAAGCTGACCCTAAGATAGAGAGATTATTCTGGGTTGGCTGGGTGGGCCCAGGGTAGTCACAAATGTCCTTAAAAGTGAAGGAAGGAGGCAGAAGAGGAGAGTCCAAGGAAAAAGTGACTGCAGAGAAATGGTCAGAGATACAATTTTGCTGGCTTAGAAAGTGGAGTAAGGCGCCATGAGCCAAGGATACAGGCAACCTCTAGAATCTGAGAAGGGCAAGGAAATGAAATGTCCTTTATGAAAAGTAATGTAGCCCTGTAACACCTTGATTTTAGCCCACTGAGACATATGCTAGATTTCTAACATACAGAACTGTAAGACAGTGTGTGTGTGTGTGTGTGTGTGTGTGTGTGTGTGTGTGTGTGTGTTTCTGGAGTCAGGTTCTTGCTCTGTCACCCATGATGGAATGCATTGGCATGAACTGGCTCATTGCAGCCTAAAATTTCTGGGCTCCAGAGATCCTCCTGCCTCAGCTACTCTGGCTATTTTTTTTTTTTTTAATTTTTGCTTTTTAGAAATGGAGTCTCTCTATGTTGACCAGGTTGATCTTGAACTCCTGGCCTCAAACAAGGCTCCCACCTCAGCCTCCCACATTGCTGGGATTATAGGCATGAGCCATCACATCCAGCTAAGTTTGTGTTGTTTTCAGCCACCATGTATGTATCACTTTGTTACAGCAGTAATAGAAAACTAATGCACTGAGTGATGATATCCCTAGGGAAGGTTCCTTTAGAGGTCTCACAACATGTAACAGTGTAATGAAATGCTAAAAAGCAAGAACCTTAAAAGAGCTGAGAGAATACTCCAGCCAGAAGAAAGAGCTGGTATTGGGTTCCAGAGGGAGACCCAAGTGGCTGAGCTGGTGGAGCACAAAACAGAGAAAAGATGAGATGGAGCTGGAGAGGTTGGCAGAGGTCCTCTGCAGGACTGGGAGGTCATGGCAGGAGGACTGGAGCTTGTTTTAAGAGCAATAGATGGCTATATAATAGAGCAGGGTGGTGATAGGTTGTTTTTCACTTTCTTAATGATCTCCTTAGAGGCACACAATTTTTAATTTTGATAAAGTGAAACTTAAAAATCTTATCTTTCATCACTTGCAGTTTTAGTGTCATATCTAAGAAATCATTGCTAAACCCTAGATCACACCATTTTACTCTGGCATTTCCATCTATGAATTCAACAGTTTTAGCCCTTATATTTAGGTCTATGATCTACCTTGAGTTAATGTTTGCGTATGGCATGAGGCAGGGATCCAATTTCATTCTCTTGCATGTGGATATGCAGTTGTCCCAGCACTATTTGTTGAAGGGATAAGTCACATTTTATTGCAATACAGACAGACTCAGTAATAATGCTATGCTGAGCCATATTGATGCCCAAGGCAAAAGAAAAAATATCAGTAACATAGTGTTTTGTAAATATTAAAGATATAAATTCTTTCTAATTTGGTCTTGCAGTCTCTCTCTGGAGAGTGGCTATAAATTCTAGCCCTGCCCTGACAGGACTCCAGGGGAGGCAGTTTCTGGACGGATACTTCTTTATTCTGGTAGACTGCCTAATGCCTAAGTGTCCGGCCATGGTCAGGTGTTCCCCATACAGAAAACTTGCTTATATTTGCAGATGTTCCTGTGGCTGTCGAAGCTGTGTCCAGTTTACTCCTACCAAGATAGCCACTCCATAGGAGAGCCCTGACCAGGAAAGAAGTTAGGCTCACGCATGTCTTCCAGGGGAGACAGAGAAGAGGCAGCACAACACAAAGCACGAAATAGCAGACACATTTACTACTTACAGATTCCAGAGAGCAGGGGGCAGTATGCCTCCCAGGGCCACTGGAAAGGGGGAAACCACTGAGGACATGTGCATTCAGCCAGCAGGTGGGGAGCAAGAGAGAGAGAAGGGGACCTGTAAGCCAAATTCTTTATTGGGGTCCTGGGAGTTACTCAAGCAGGTTTCCCATGGAGAGTTCTAACTGGTGGCACAAGCAGGCACTAGTTCCATGGGGGTCACACTGTGACTGAGAGGTGGCCACTGTGGCACACCTGCACAGTCCACACGGGGTGTGGAGATCAGTGGGGCTAATTAGGTCAGTTGTATCTGGCTGTCTCATGGAGAGGTAACCACCAGGAGTTGTATAAGCCAGATAGTTGAATTAACCACCTTGAGGAACTACGAGCAGTTGTGAAACTGGATACTGCATCGAGGGTGACTGAGCCTGCTTCTGGCAAGAGAAAGTTAAAGTTATATTCAAATGGATACTGAAGCAACATGAAATTATAAGAATTCACTCCATACTATTAATCTTAAAATTTTATATTTTTCACCATGGGTTTTGGCATTAATTTTAATTAAAGTATTGCATTTAATATTACTTATCCTAGTGACTGAGACTTTAGAGCCCTTTTACATTTTGTGTCTAAAATAGGCCTTATTCACTTCACCCTACCTGCAAAGTCCTTAGCTCAGCTTACCATGCCTTCCACATCCTCAGCCCCTCCGGCTGCGTCTCACCCCCATTCCTGAACTGTTATCACTAATAATACAGATTAGTTCATATTTCCTTGCACACATCATGCTATGTCAAGTGTCTGTCATTTTGATCTTGCTCACCACTTGACTTGGAATTATTTATCTTTATTATCTTGCTCTTTCCCATCCTACAAGATCAGGTGTTAACTCCCCCAGAAAGCTTTCCTTGAGCCTCCGTGTGGGTTGGCACTCCTCACCCAGGCTCCCACAGTGCCCTCCTTACCCACTGTACTCCCATAATTATTATAAAATAATAACATAATAACAAAGCCTGTGTTACCCTGTAAAATAATTATTTATTATTTGTCTTCTCTCCCTCTGGACTGCAGCTCCTTGTCCCTTACGTCAAACTGTATCTTACCCACTTGAACATTCGCACATGCTAGCACAGTGCCTAGAATATGACAGATGAGTAATAGATATTTGTTTAACAGTTCATCTAGCTAGAAGTACAGCAAGGAGAAGCCAATCCAATCTGCCTAAAGTGAACACAGAAGGTTCCTCGTGGAACCTCCCTGGTAGGACACAAGTTAAGCATCTGGCACAGAGTCCTTCCCCGCTAAAAAGGTGAGACATCCCAGAGAGCAGAGGCTGTGCCTGAGGCAAGATCTCCTTGTCAGGACTCTGAGGATGGAAGCAAATATTTACAAGACCTCATTGGAGAGTCAGCCCCATGGGCAGAAGGATAATTTAGAAATTTAATAACTGGAACTGGCCTACGAGTGAAGCAGGGAAATGGCTACCTCCAAGGTGTGCAACAGTGAGCAAAATTAAGGGAAAATTCCCACTGAGCTCACCTCTTCATTCATTCATTCATTCATTCATTCATTCATTCACTAGTCATCCCATAAACATTTATGGAGCATCTTTTGGGGGTGCTGGGGTAGGCCCTGGAATACAGGGATCAAAGATCATGCCTTACCGAAAGAAATCCATGGCCAAGTCAACTGCTGCAAACCTACTATGTGTGGGATGGGAAACCAAAAAATAAAGGCATTGACAACAAAGTCTAGCCTTCAGTGGTTTTACTGGATTATTCTATTTGCCTATCCAAATCCACTCTATCTGTGGCCACCCTGCAATTCCCTGGGGAAGCTGAACCCAAACCACACTGCTGGGCTCCCTTGACCACTGACTACCAACTGCAAGTGGCCAATGTTGTGCATCAGGAGGAGATCAGAAGGAGGGAAGTGAGTGAGGCTGTGGCATTTATTACTATTGCCATGGGGTTTCCATGGGCCAGTTTTGTTGAAAGCTGGGAGTCCTATGTTTCTTCCGCATAGCCCCCGCAGTCTTCTGGCTCTCTTTCCCCTCTCTCCACTGTTTCAGGCCTACAATAGCACCTAGATTTCATAGTCCTCTGGCATTGGACTATTCCTGGTGGTTTCTCTAAGCCCTGCTTCCAGCTTTGTAAATAGTCCTTTATTAAATTCATCTCACATTATCCACGTATAAGTGTGCCATCTGTTTCTTGCTGGGACCTTGACTGACACAACAAGCTCCTGGGGGAGATAGGACAAGAACATCAATAAACAGGAGATGGAAGAAGGAATCCACTTGGACATGTGAATGAATATATATGGCCCCCCACTGGGAAAGGAGGCCATGAGAAAAAGTCAAAGCCAAACACCTTGGGACTGTTTGCCTTTATGCCCAGGAAGCTGGAACAGAGCAGGGGGCTGGTTGAAGGTACCTGAGAATCCACCCCTGAAGGATAGCAGATTTGGAGGGTAAGGAAAGATTTCTTTCGACCTGAGGAGTGCCTAGGAGACAGTGACTCTGAGTTTTCTTGGGGTAGACAGCAATGAAGGCTTAATGAGCAGACCCCTCCAGGCTGGTCTTCTCTCTGCTTGCCACTGTGGGACCTCAAGGCAAAGGGAGGAGCAGGCTGATGCTCTTCGAGTGCTACAGAGAAGGGGAAACAAGACTGTTTCCTGAGTTGCAGAATATGTCAAAAAATAAGAGGACAAAACCACACTCTGCCAAGTCACCTTAAAGACACGAAATGGGTTCTAGGCCTATAAAAGTGCCTGCAGCTTAGCATAGCTAGAGGTTATTTAGATGTTTCCAGTCTTGAGAACTTTCACCTAAGGAAGAAGCATACATCAGTCTCTTCTAACAGCGTTCGAATCACACTACTCACATCTGTCTTTTCAGTTCTATCCTCCTCAAAACTCCTTAGAGGTATTATTTGTTTCCTTATGTGGTTTTCCTACATGAAAGAAAAACCATATGTATGCTGATCAGGTTTAAGGTACCTAACAAGTAGAATTCATGGTGAAAATCAATACTTTGGCATCTGCAGTCTCCTATAAGCATTGTTAGTATGAGTCAGCCTCCCCAAGTCCAGGAAGCTTGAATACTTTGAAAATCTAAACCCACAAAGCCAAAGTCAAACCCCTGGTTTGGGTGAAGTCGTGAGTATCAGTGCTGCCTGGAGGCTCCTTGGAAGCCCACCATCCACCAGCCCGGGACACACACAGATGCACTGGTACTTCGATGAGCTCTGCTGCCCACTAAAGTGCTGAGTTGTTAGAACAGCCATTGTACCAGGTCTCTCTCATCCCTTTCTTGAACAATGAATTGCTCTTCCAAACTTCAGGATGTTACCTTAATACATCTTTTTTCTTCTTTGATTTTAATTTTAATTTTTATTTTTTGGTTGACACAGATCTTATATATATTTATTGTGTGCAGCATATTGTTTGAAATAAGCAGGCTTTCTGAAATGGCTAAATAGTGCTAATTAACATATGCATTACCTCACATACTTACCATTTTTGGGGGTGAGATACCTTGATCTGTTTTCAATTTCATAGCCTGGAATTGGCTCATTGTTCTTCTTGACTGATTCTGCCTGTCACTATATCTACCACCTCTGTCAGATTAGAGTAATTCACAAATTTGATAAGCAGGCGTGACCTAAGTGACTGATAAAAATGTTAAATATACAACCTGAGGATTCTTCAATCCCATCCTGGCTCCTCTCCTTTTAAAACTTTGGTCTGTCCTTTTCATTTTAAAATATAGAGCCCAGAACTGCAGGCACCGTGACAGGTGTGGTCTAGCCTGTGCATGGCAAAGCATGCCTCTCACCTCATTGAAATTCTCTGCTTCTGCAGGCTGAGATCAAAATAACTCCCTTACACATTATGGCTGATACTACTGGAGTACTTCCGTCATTTTTATCCTAAAGATACTAATTCACATCAGTGCATCCTGTTAGTTTTCTTTTGGACTCGGGCGTAACATGTTCTGTTCCTGTTCAGTTTTGCCTCTTTATGCTTAGACTGTTGCTGCAGCCTGTTAAGATCTATTAGGATCCTGTGTAGATCAGACACAAACTCTCATCACTTGACTTGTGTCTAACTCTCTAGTACCATCCCGTCCCCACTTCTGTCTCTACACTTCACTTCCAGCAATAATAACTGCTTCAGGGCCTCCCCCATGTCTTCTATACTGTGTGTAGGATACAATCTCTCCCACACAGAAAAAGTCTCAGACAAACACAAAGATCCACATCCCAGACTCTGACCCGTTCCACTCCATGCAACAGAAGGTAAAAGGATATGGGAGATCTCTGAGTCATGTGACCAGGAGGCTAGGGTCTAGTCCTGTCTTTACCCTTAAAAGGCTCTTGTCTGCCCTGTGAGCAGGCATAGGGTACAGCATTCTGAGGATACACCAGGGATCTTTCTGTCTGACCACTCTCGCTGGAGCAGAGGCTGCTCTTGTTTCCCAATGTCCATTCTCTTCTGCTCCTAAGAACAGACCCCAGTATTTAAAACAGCACATATAAACCCCTGAAATGATGGCATTGCCAGCTGCTTTATAGCCAGGAATGGTCATGAGATAAAGTTTCAACCAATGAAATGGGAAAAGTCATGGTGACTGACTTGCAGGAAGGTCTTAAAGGGGAGGGAATAAATGATCTTTGTCCTCTTCCACTTGCGCCTGCTGTCTGCCTGGAATGTGAATGTGATGACAGGCTTTCCAGCAGACATCGTAGGACCATGCAGTAAACTTGAGGTTAGAAACTGGTCTGATGATTCTGGAGGAGAAAGATTGAAGCATGGTCTTGGAAACACCAAGACCTAGACTGCCTTTACGCCAACATCTTTTATGGGAGAAGGGAAATAAGCTTTTACAGATTTAACACACCTTTCAGAAGTCACTTTGTTCTATATTCAGTGATGTTATCCCTAGCTGCTTAACTCTGGAAAAGCCTCCTATTCTCTAACCCTATTTATTCAACTGCAAAATGAAACTAACGATATAATATGAAGGGGAAAAAGATCATATGTCAAGCATTGACAAGATATTAGGAATATGAAGGCAAAAAGACAAAAGTAATTCAGTCTGCAGATTTTATTTGATCTCATTGCTCACTCACTATTTCTTTCTTTCAACAAGGATTTATAAAGTCTCAACAGAGATGGCAGTTCTGAAGGGACTAGGGTTGCCATACTTAGCAAATAAAAATACAGGGACAACAAATTTTTTTTTTTCTTTTTTTTTTTTTTTTTAGTGTAAATATGCCCTGTGCAATATTTTTATATTAAAAAGGTAATTGTTGTTTATCTGAAATTCAAGTTTAACTGGTTGTCCTGTATTGTATCTAATGTCCCTACCTGGGGCTACCATGGTGAATAACACTGAAAAGAGCCCGTCCTGCAAGGAGCTGTCTTCCAGTGGAGGGGGTGGTGAACAAACCATGAAGCTCAATGTCAGAACTGAATGTAGGGATAAGTGGCGTGAAGGAAAGAAAGCCACTACAGTGTGACAGGAAGGTGACTCTTCAAGGTTGTCAGGGAAGTCCCATGAGGAGGTAACATTTCCCCAGATGCCTGGACATTGAAATGGAACTAGCCAAGCCAGGGGAGGACCAGTCCAGCCTGAGGGGCCAACGAGAGCAAAGGCCCTCAGGTGGGAACATGTTTGGAATATTCTAGAATCCCAAGGCCAGTGGGGTTAATGTTAAGTGTGGAGAGGTTTGCTGGAGCCCGATCAGGTAAGGCCTGTAGGTGATTAAAAAAAAAAAAAAAAAAAAAAAGTCCATGGATTCTATTTTAAGGGTAATTAGCAGTCATCAGAGGGTTAAGAAGGAAGAGTATCATTCAATTTCTTTGTTATTGTTCATATTTTAAAGAACGTCTTGATTGCTTGGTGGGGATGAGACAGGGTTGGAGAGGTAAAGACAGCTGCAGGAGAATGAGTAAGGGGGCTTTTCAACAGCACAGCTGAACTGACAGAGGCTTCAGCTGGAGAGCTGCAGAAGACCTGGTGAGAAGGATCCCATGGGCTATGCATTTGGGAGTAGGGCAGACAGGGCCAGTGAAGAGATTCACTGTGGAGGCTGCAGGAGAGAAGCGAATCAAACACGACGTATAGGGCTGGGTCCTGAGTAACTGAGTAAAAGGTTCTCATTTACTGAGATGGAGACACTGTTCCTAGGGCAGGTTTGTGGACAGCATGGGACAGAATATTAAGGAGCTTGTCTTGGCCAGATTCCTTAGATTAGATAGTCAAATGGAGATGTTAACAATTAAAAGTTGCTTTTATTATCCCCAATTTACAGAAGAGGAAACTGAGGTCCAGCAGGTTAGAAAAGCGGGACTTGTAACAAAACCTGTCCAGACCCAGCTTGCTTCCCCAGACCACACTATTATAAACCTCCCTGCTGCAGAGGTGAAACAAGCACCAAATGAGATCATAGACTTTTAAATTATAATGATTATTAATGTGGGACAGTGTCTGGAGACAGGTAGGGCATGGAACCTACAGGATCTAGGGAGCAGGTAAAATGTGCTCAGTTCTGCCTTGGAGCTGAGTCTCCCGCACGCCAGGGTCAGTTACATTTCCCCAGACAAGCTGTTCCACAGCCGGACTTCACACCATCCCCTCTGAATCATTTAAATTGCCTCAGCTAAATAATTTACCTCCAGGTAGACAAAATGGGTCCACAGGCTCCCCAAACATTGTGGGACTGGTGCATAATTTACAGAGCACTGCTCAGCCGCCCCGTGCAGGGAGAACAACAGGCCTTGGACACCTGCCAGAATCGAGGAGGGCACCAACTGGAAAGGAGGCAAAAAACAGCTCCACCAAAAAGAGGCAAAGGCACCTACTGATACCTGGATTCTTAAGGCCAAAAGCAAGGCAGGAAAATGTGAGGGTCAAACTGCCACGGGGCACAGATTGAAGCCTGTGAGGGAGGAGCAGGTAGCTAGCATGCATGCTGGAAGTCTGAGGAAAGTATCATCAATGCTACACTCTTCCTGATTACCAATATCCTGAGGCCTAATTAATCGTGTCCTTTAAAAAAACAGCATTGCCTCTGGTAAGAAGCATGTTTAATAAATACCCAAGCATTTTAACACAGGCCAGATGGATGTGGAATTCAGATAGGAAGGGCAATTTTCTGTGCCTGGAATACCTTCCTCCACACCCTTTATGCAGTTGACAAATTCCTGCTCCTTTTTCTACAGCTGTCCTCAAGGGTGACCTCCTCCAGGAAGCCTGCCTCACTCCCAGAGGCAGACCAAGGTTTCCTTCTCATGGTGAACTATGTTTTATGTCTCATTTCATTGTATAATAAATGTTGTTTTCCTCCCCTGGACTCTGGGGTCCTTGGTAACAGAGTTTCTTTAAATTTGTAGTCACAGTACATGATTAAATGGTAGCACATTCTATATTCATTGTAGAATGAAAGATGAAACAAACAAGACATGCACCATAACTTACAAGATATTTTCCCCAGAACTGCATGTAGTATTGTTGCTTTAAGCATAAAAATTCATATCCCAAGAGTATGGCAAAATATATGTAAAAAAAACAAACATACCAGAAGTTACTCAGCATCTTCAAGAATCATTCTGCCCCTTGCTCCATGTCTTAGCCCATTTTCTGTTGCTGTAACAGAATGTCACAGATTAGGTAATTTCTAAAGAAAGGAATTTTATTCATCTCACAGTTCTGGAGGCTGTGAGTTCCAAGAGCATGATGCTGGCATCTGGTGAGAGCCTTCTTGCTGTGTCATAACATGGCAGAGGGTATCACATGATGAGAGGGCAAGAGCACACATGCCAACTCAGGTTTCTCTTCCTCTCTTATGAAGCTGTTGTTCTCATAGCGGAAGCTCCACCCCAATGACCTTATCTAATTCTAATTATCTTGCAAAGATTCCATCTCCAATTGACATATGGATTTGGGGAATTGAGTTTCCAACACAAGAAATTTGGGAAACATGTTTAAACGACAGTGCTGCACTTGGATTAATACTTCCCATTTCTAACAACCTGTCAGCTTCAGCTCTTTGAGTTTGGCATCTAATTCATTTTACAATGCCTGACTCTTAATAGGGTGACTGGGTTCTTGAATCAGACAGATATATTTTTATTGGAAGTTTCCAGCCTTGCCATTTAGAAGCTGTGTGGCCTCAGTTTAGTATTTTAACCTCTCTGATCTTCAACTTCCTTACTTATAAAACAGGCACAGTAGAAGTATAGAGATATTAATAATGCCTACCCCATTGTAATGTTGTGAATATTAAATGAAATTAGTGTATATAAATATCAGTGCAGTGCCTAGAACTTAGCGAGCATTGAGTGAATGTTAGCTATTACTACTGTTTTCACTTTACTCCAAGATGCATTGTCCATTCTGTCACTGCGTCTGCTTTCTATATTCTCTACCAGTACACACACCTTCAGTTCAGCCCTGGATTTACTGCCATGTATCCAATACCTCATGATCAGATCCAGAATACATTTGGCAACCACAGGTTCTCTTCTTGTGATTATAACAAATTTCCTCTTCCTGGATGCTTCTCAAGATCAAGAGTAAAGATCTGAGTTATCTTAAGCTATGTTTAGGTTGTCAGTCTGTGGTGCTTTGAACACAACTCCCCCAAAAGACTGCCTCATATAAAGCCCCAGATTATATTAGAGTTACTTGTGTTTGAGCCTAAAGATACAATGGCAGTTAGAATTTAAATGGCATTTACTATGTGCTTGGTACTTTTTTTTAAGTAATTTATACTTAGTACTCAAAACCTAAGAGGTACCAGTATATCTTCATTTGCTTATGAGAAATTGAGGCACAGAGAGGTATCATTTGTATGAGGGTGGGGCGTGTCACACTGTGCTCAGGAGGGCTTGCTAGTCGGAGCTGTAAACTAAGTTTACATCCTTGGGAGAAGAAAAACTTTGTCACTTCTAAAGGGTCTGATTTTTCCCAGTTTTAGACATCAAAGAAGAGGCAGGTTCTGTTATAGAAAATCAAGCCTTGTAAGGCAAGGATTAGATGGGCAGGACCAAGGAATGGTCATCATTCTCTGAGCCCACTCTCTTTAGTTAAGATTTTAATGAATCTAAACATACTTAAAAGAAGGTACGAGAAAACTGGCCCTTGACTCAAGGAAGCTTTTAGACGTGGGGCAAGGAAGGGAGATAGGTTGTAGGAAAATTGAGACTACTGTTAGGTACCAGGTATCCATATAATAAAATATCAAGTGGTACCCTCTAGAGTTAATTCTGTTCTGTTACCTGGGAGCCCTGTTAATCATTCTTTCGTGCTTTGGTTGTACCATGGGGAATAAAGGAGTGGATTTAGGTTCACCTTGGACATATGTGTGAAAATAAGATCTGCAGTCTCTGAAACCAGCTTTGTCGGATGCAAAGAGAAAGTGTGTCTCAGGGATAAGAAAGAACTCCCTCCTAACCATGGGGAGCTTCTCCATCTATTGCTAGCCAAGGTGGATGAGGATTTGATTTCATTAAATCACCCACCACTTTTCTTTACCTGCCCAAAGGTGAGTGAGTCCATAGGAGAGTGAAAATGGAGGTCATTTCCAGACAAACCTGGAGGCTTCTATGGGTCAGACAACTGAGGCCCCAAGAGAAGAAAACTAAATAAGTTAAACTCCCTTCATCTGGAAAATAAACATCAAATGGCATGTGATAGTGTGCACTGCATAAGTGAATAAAGAGGTTTAATTCTTTAATTATGGCCTCTAGTTTCTCCATGGTAACAAAGGGCAAGTTGATGAAGAGAAATAATCAGGGCATAAAATACTGTGTCTCATTGGTTTATTTCACTTAATAAAATAATATTTCTCCTTAAGTTCCCAGTCTTGCTTAAAAAAAAGAGACAATAGTTTTATCTAAACTCAGTTCAAAACTGATCCATAAAGATTTACTGAGCACCTACTATGACACTGTGTTCAAAACTGGGTTCAATATGATGGTCTCTGCTCAGAAAGCACAATTCTGACTTCCCCTTGACACCCCCCAAAACTCACATTCACACACTGTTAAGAAATTTCAGGCCAGGTATGGTGGCTCACACCTGTAATCCCAGCACTTTGGGAGGCCAAGGTGGGTGGAGTACCTGAGGTCAGGAGTTTGAGACCAGCCTGGCCAACATGGTGAAACACTGTCTCTACTAAAAGTATAAAAATTAGCTGGGCATGGTGGTTCATGCCTGTAATCCCAGCTACTCAGGAGGATGAGGCAGGAGAATTGCTTGAACCCAGGAGGTGGAGGTTGCAGAGAGCCGAAATCGCACCCAGTGCACTTCAGCCTTTCAGCCTGGGTGACAGAGCGAGACTTGGTCTCAAAAAATAAAACAGAAAGAAATTTTAGATCTCTAGTGGATTCTTAGAAGATATTTTCATTTACAACATTCACCATCAAGAGTCTATGACTTCACTAATATTCGCCTACGTTCCTTTGAAAGATTGTGTCTAGCAATCTTCTGTGTTTATGTTAAGCAAACTATATTTATTAAGAAATAGTTTGTTTCTCCATTTTGTATTTAAAATTTCCAATAGGAATTTCTTTCAAGAAATAACCCATGTGCTTTTACTGAGTTAACAGACTTTCAGCCAAAGTGTCTCTGTTCACTCAATAATCATGTGTACAGTAAATACATGCTATGACCCAGGCATTGATTGCCATATTTGGGATACAACAGTGAACAAAATGCTTTAAAAATTCCAAGTCCTTGTGCAGCATTAATTCTAGTTTAAACGTAAAGTCAAAACAAAATTTACCAAGAAAAAGCAAATTACATTGTATATTATGTGATGATTAGTGCTACTGGAAAATGTAATGCAAGGTAAGAGACGGAACCATGAGATGTTAGGGGATAGTAGTGATGAATGTAGGGAAGGGAGACCGTAATTTAAAAGAGTGCTGAGCATAGGTGTATTAGTCCATTTTCACACTGCTGATAAAGATGTACCTGAGACTGGGAAGAAAAAAATGTTGAATCGGACTTACAGTTTCACATGGCTGAGGAGGCCTCAGAATCATGGCAGGAAGTGAAAGGCACTTCTTACATGGTGGTGTCAAGAGAAAATGAGGAAGATACTAAAGTAGAAACCCCTGATAAAACCATCAGATCTCATGAGACTTATTCACTACCATGAGAACAGTATGGGGGAAACCGCCCCCATGATTCAAATTGTCTCCCACTGGGTCCCTCCCACAACACATGGGAATCAAGGGAATACAAATCAACATGAGATTTGAGTGGGGACACAGCCAAACCATATAATTCTGCCCCTGGCCCCTCCAAATCTCATGTGCTCACATTTCAAAACCAATTATGCCTTCCCAAGAGTCCTTCAAAGTCTTAACTCATTTCAGCATTAACCCAAAAGTCCACAGTCCAAAGTCTCATCTGAGACAAGGCAAGTCCCTTCCACCTATGAGCCTGTAAAATCAAAAGCAAGCTAATTACTTCCTAGATACAATGGGGATACAGGATTTGTATAAATACAGCCATTCCAAATGGGAGAAACTGGCCAAAACCAAGGGGTCACAAGGTCCATTTCAGTCCAAAGTCCAGTGGGGCAGACAAATTTTAAAGCTCCAAAATTATCTCCTTTGACTCCAGGTCTTACATCCAGGTCACGCTGATGCAAGAGATGGGTTTCCATGGTCTTCGGCAGCTCTGCCCCTGTGGCTTTGCAGGATATAGCCTCCCTCCCAGCTGCTTTCACAGCCTGGCATTGAGTGTCTGTGGCTTTTCCAGGCAAATGATGCAAGCTGTCAGTGAATCTACCATTCTGGGATCTGGAAGATGGTGGCCCTCTTCTCACAGCTCCCCTAGGTGGTACCCCAACAGGGACTCTGTGTGGGGGCTCTGACCCCACATTTCCCATCTGCATTGCCCTAGAAGAGGTTCTCCACAAGGACCCTGCCCCTGCAGCAAACTTCTGCCTGGGCATCCAGACATGTCCATACATCTTCTGAAATCTAGGAGGAGGTTCCCAATCCCCACTTCTTGACTTCTGTGGACTTGCAGACAGAACACCATGTAGAAGCTGTCAAACCTTGGGGCCTGCACCCTTTGAAGCCATGGCCCAAGCTCCATGTTGACGTCTTTCAGCCACAGCTGGAGTGGGAGGGACATAGGGCACCAAGTCCATATGATGCACACAGCATGGGAACCCTGGGCCAGGCCCATGAAACCATTTTTGCATAGGCCTCCTGGCATGTCATGGGAGGGCCTGCCATGAAGACCTCTGACATGCTCTGGAGACATTTTCCCCATTGTCTAGGGGATTAACATTTGGCTCCTCATTACTCATGCAAATTTCTGCAGCTGGCTTGAATTTCTTCTCAGAAAATCAGTTTTTCTTTTCTATCACATTGTCAGCCTGCAAATTTTCTAAACTTTTATGCTCTGCTTCCTTTATAAAGCTGAATGCTTTTAATAGCACCCAAGTCACCTCTTGAATGCCTTGCTGTTTAGAAATTTCTTCCATCAGATACCCTAAATCATCTCTCTCAAGTTCAAATTTCCACAAATCTCTACATTAGGGGCAAAATGCTGCCAGGGTTTTGCTAAAACGTAACAAGAGTCACCTTTGCTCCACTTCCCAACAAATGCCTCATCTCCATCTGAGACCACCTCAACCTGGACCTTATTTTCAATATTTCTATCAGGCTTTTGGTCAAAGCCATTCAACAAGTCTCTAGAAAGTTACAAATTTTCCACATTTTTCTGTGTTCTTCTGAGCCCTCCAAACTGTTCCAACCTCTGCCTGCTACCCAGTTCCAAAGTTGCTTCCACATTTTCAGGTATCTTTTCAGCAACACCCCATTCCTGGTACCAATTTACTATATTAGCCTGTTTTCATGTTGCTGATAAAGACACACATGAGACTGGGAGGAAAAAAGAGGTTTAATTGGACTTGTAGTTCCGCATGGCTGAGGAGGCCTCAGAATCATGGCGTGAAGCAAAAGGCACTTTTTACATGGTGGTGGCAAGAGAAAATTAGGAAGATGCAAAAGCGGAAACCCCTGATAAAACTGTCATATCTCATAAGACTTATTCACTACCATGAGAACAGTATGGGGGAACTATGCCCATGATTCAAATTATCTCCAACTGGGTCCCTCCCACAACACATGGGAATTATGGGAATACAATTCAAGATAAGATTTGGGTGGGGTCACAGAGCCAAACCATATCAACAGGATTCATGGTGTGCTAGTTAAAGGAGGTAAGAGTCATTCATACAGTATCATTCTAAGATGAGCATTCTAAGCAAAGGCTAGAAAACCAAAGCATGCCCAGAGTATCTGAGAAACAGTCACTTAATGCAGACTGGACAAAATCCTAGGACAGTCTCAGATGATCCAGAAAGGTAGTGGGGTCAAGGGAAAAAAAAGATGGTGCAAGACCATGTAGGATGTTGGAAAGACACTGGCCTTTACCCCCAAGGAAAATGGAGAGCCTTGGAGAATTTTAAACAAAGGAATGATACAACAAAAATCATTTTTCCTAGCCTGTGTACTTTTATTTAGTCTACCCATCCAGCAGACTTTTGGGAATGATGAAAACACCTGGAGCAGTTTCCAGGAACCCCTCTGGGCTATAGAAAAGGTCCAAGCACCCAGGTTTGGTGCCAATATTCATTTTACAGAGGAGAAAATGTAAACCAAGAATGGGCAATCAATTACCCTATGGTCATTGCTGAGTTAGGGACAAGCCCAGGACTGGACACAGGGCTCTTTCTCTCCACATTGTGCCATTAACCAAAGTGATTATGCAAGAAGAAACCAGTCTTGGGTACATTAATTTTATGTTTTCAGCTATCCTTGATTAGCCAGGCATCATGTTAAGTGCTTTATAAGCATTATCCCCAAGATACAGGAAATGTTCTTCCTAACTCATAGATGAAGGACTGAGACCCAGAGGGTTTACTGCACTTATCTGAGGCACACATCTTATACATGGAGGAACCAGGGTCCAATGCAGGCCTTCTGCCTGACTACAGAGCCCACTCTTTGTTACTGTAGAGGAATGTTTGTAAAAGAACCAAATTTCATATTGGTTGCATTTCTGCATCTTGTCACTCAGCTGCCTTTTTATGACTCTCACTTTCAATACGTTGACTTGAACTCACAAGTTCCAGAATAAAACTTTTCTAATGGGAAATTAATATCATTACACAAAAGACTCATCAAATGGGCCTCAATCAAGTATTTTTCTAACAGATAGAAAAAAGATCATTTCCCAAAAATAGAGGCCTGTCCTTTAATGCTCAGGTCAAGGTAACCTCCTCTGAGAAGGTTTCTCTGCTCCTGTCACCAACTGGGAAGAAATAACTTGTAATTCCAAGCCTTTACAGCTGTTCATGCACAGTGATAACAATTGTCTTTTACTGAGTCATTACTGTGTGCCAGGTATTTGACCTCCATAATCCCTTAGCTTCTCAGCAGCCCCTTGAGTCAGGTACAGTCATTTTCTGTATCTTAAATGGAGATTTAAGTGAGTTCAGTAATTTGACCAAGATCGCACAGCTATGGAGTGGCAAAGTTTCACTTTAAACAGCCTCAGAAATCATTCTTGTTGCACTTATCACAGGAAACTTGAGCTCAAGTCAGATTCCAGAATGCCTTACTTATGAATAAGTTCCAGGAAGGCAGGGAGTTCCTCTCTTCTGGTTACACTGGATCCTCAGCACCTAGGATAATACTGCTCCCAAAGAGGATTCTCAGTGGATATTTTCTGATAGAATAAATGACCTTCCCTCTATAGCTCAAATTCCTAATCCATAAAAAAAGATTCCATGTAAGAATTGAACTACATAACAAAGGAGAAAGTGTTTTATGAGCCACAAGTACCTAAATAATGATTATTCCAAATCTGAGATGCTATGATTTGACCTTTTGTTGCTGTAATGTCTATGCCTAAGAACACGTAAGATGGTGTTTGATGTAACATTGTGCTACTATGTATTCTCATGAACAAATAATCAGGAAGAGCGTTTTGGTTTGGTGATGATATGAAAGGAATAAAATGATTAAACCAGAATAAATATGCATTCCTCAAAGAGGACCTGTGTACTATATCCCATAGGACCTGGCACTTTAAAAAAAAAAAAAGAAGAAGAAGAAGAAGAAAAAGAGTGATTACTTTCAAGAGTCTGAACTTCTTCCTCAAGTTCAGAACTTCAGACCTGCAGGTGTTTCTCCTTGAGTCCGTATCGACTGGCAAAACAACTATAAAAATCAATAGATGCTACATGCTGGATGGAAAGAGACTGCAAAACAGAGGATTATCCTCCCTTAGGAAGAGATAAAGGGGAACTGATTGAAGGTGTTCCCAGCCAGTCCTTTCATCAGAGCTTGGGAGAGCTGAGCCCATGGGAGGGCAGGTTGCCACTGTGGCAGCACAGGCAGGGTGCTGGAAATGCTTTCTCCGAGAAGCCTTTTGACTGATAAGGCTGCCAGGGCTACTTTTGAGGCCCAAATTGGCTTTCTGTTGTTCTCCAGGGACTTGGCCTGTTTTCTTTTCCAAAACTGTACTGTTGGACTCCACACTCTCTCCAAGTTATCTCCCTGAAAACCTACTTAGGACAGGGACTCTGGCTCTCACCCTCCAAGCACCCTTATTAATGCCACAAGAGAGATGCACACGGGCCTTTGCTGCCTCCTGTAGGGAAATTCAGATAACTTACAGTGGTCATGACTTGACAGAGGGCTGATGAACAGCACAGGTTTCTGGTTCCCTAGCCAAGGTTTCTGTCCCCGGTGCCGGGTGGTCTCTGGCTGTCTTCTTTCATCCCTGCCATCTCTCCCAGGATGTGAGTGCTGCTCATTTCTGCAGCCTTCCTACTCACTACATCCCTCTCTCCCTTCAGGCTCCATCCTTTCTGAAATCCAAACAGTTCCCCAAACGCTTTAATCAGGTCTTTTTCCAATGGGTACCCAGGACTGTTTTAATCAGGTATGGCAAGACATGCAGGCACAGAAATGACAGTCATGAAGGAAGAAGTCCACTCACAGTTCTCATGCCACTCTATGCAAGGCCATGCAGGGAAGCAGCAGGTCTGACCCCTGGGCAGAGGGGAGAAGGGGAACTGGGGTTAAGAGCCTTTGTTGTGGTTTCCAGAGAAATGGGTGAGACAGGGTAAGTATTAGGACTGGGTAGTATGCATAATTTTAGCAGGTTCTAGGGCATGGAGGGTGCCCCTAACTTACTGGTACCTGGCCCTGGGGCGATAAGGGAAATAGTGGCCTGAAGTATAAAATCTCTGTAAAGGAAGAGCTTGGGGTATGGGCTCTGGATTGGTTGGTTTGCATATGAAAGACATGCTCAGAACCAGTTGTTAGTAATCACTAGAAATTAGCTAGTCCAGGGAGGTGCAGTCCCACCAATGTCAACAAGGCCTCAAGTTGTCAAACCATCAAAAATACAGAATACAAAGGCATGATCAGTAAAACTCCACACTCTCTCAAGCATCCTAAAAGGGCTGGTCTCAAGTACCTGAGCACTCTGAGGGTTGCAACCCTTTAAAGATTTGCACAACATTTACCTTTAGAAAAAGCTGGGAGTGACAGCAGAGCAGCCACCTCCTCCTGGAAGCCTTCCTTGACCAACCCTTCCCCACCTCGCTGGTGCTGAGTGTCAGATGCTCCTGTTTGTGTTCACATAGTGACTGCTCTGTCCTTGCTGCTATCCAGCCCCGAGTACACATGGTTTAGCAGCCTGTGACTTGTCTGTCACTCCACGAGATGGGAATATCCTCAAGGATAAGGTCAGAATTTGACACAGTGATCAGAACAGTGAGGATGAGTAACAGGAAAATTAGTTTGGAATCTTCTTAAATCTTCCTTACCAAGCAAACCACAATATGTACTCCAGGCTGAATGTTAACAGTCATATCCAGGCCACTGCTAGCCCACACCACATCTCTGCATGAATTCACAAAAGATGCTCCTTCTTCAAATTTACAACAACAAAAAAAATGAATCAATATAACTTTGGATAACCTGAAAAACAAACAGCATATCCAAAAACAGAAGTCCAAAATCAAAGTGTCAGCAGGGCTGCCCTGTCTCTGGAGTCTCTAGGGAAGAATCCTTCTTGCCTCTTTCTGGCCTCTGGTGGCTGTCCAGCAATCCTTGACATTCTTTGTCTTATAGAAGCATCACCCCAATCTCTGCCTTGGTCATCACGTGGCTGTCTTCTCTATGTGTCTGTGCCTCTGTGCTTTTTCATGGTGCTCTCTTCTCTGAGTGTCTGTGTCCAAACCTCCTTCATCTGAGTAGCACACCAGCCATTGCATTCCAGCCTGCCCTGATCCACTATGACCTCGTATCAACTTCATTACATCTGCAAAGGCCCTATTTCCAAATAATGTCACTTTCATGGTACTAGGGGTAAGGACTTCAACACATCTCTGTCAAGCGCACAAATCAAACTACAGAACTCTCTCCAGATGTCTTCTCCCACTGGCCAGAGAGAAAGCCACATCCACAAGTCACCTGTGATACTTTTTTTGAAGAAAAATATTCAAAAAAGACTTGGGTACTCACATCTTGATCATCTTGATAAACTACAAAGTTCTTTATTCACTCTGTCTTTTCACTTCCCTCTCATCGACCTCTCTTGTATCTGAATGTACTTTCAGCCACGGCTTACAACAGTACGTCTGTGTCCTTAGAGAATGCCAACCAAGGTCACCGTGAAAAGCAACACAAAGAAACGCTGATCACGTCTCACTTCTTGCCAATATTGCTCTGAAGAAAAAACAACCAGTGCATTCTGTGTTTGAAAAAAGCATCTCAAATAAGTACAACCTAGAAAAACTGCAAGTCCATGTCTTGAGAAACTAGATCTGTCAACTGTTAAACTGTACTGCAGTGAATGTGGCAGAGAGAATGTGGTATGTTTGCCATCTCCATTACCTTTGCCTCGGCACACAAAGACAGACTACATTTCCTAGACTCCATCTCTATTAGGTGGAGCCATGACACTGAGTTTGGACAGAGAAATGTGGAGGGATGTGAGGTATGCCTCATTTAAGCCTGTCCAGCCCCTAAGCAATCTTTCCTGTTCTTTTGCCTCTGATCAGTGCAGAGAATCCCATCGATTCCCAAAGGCCCTGGGAAATGGCAGGTCCACTCTATGGACAAAGTGTGGGCCTTTTAATCACTGCCGCATCATAGCAGATCCACACTCCTAGATAGAGACCTATATTGCATTGTGACAGGCCTGAGAACAAGGGTTCAGCCACTGGAATTGGGGGATTGCTCCATACATAAATTAGCAAACCCTAAAGAAGTGTGTCCTTTATAGAAGACACAATAGTGTGGCTGAAGTCAAAGGATGAAGTTAATTGGAGGAGATAAGATGAGCATTGTGTAGTTTGGATTTACATAATTACATAGAAAAAGACTAGCAAAGGTAGGGAGACTGGAAAGTTTAAAGCACCTCATAAAGAAAAAATAAAAGTCATTCAACCCAATAGGGATGTGGTGAAGGTGGAGCAGGTGGGCATGAAGAGCAGTAAATATCCTTAAGCAGCCAAGGACAGGACGGCTGTGAGTCCTAGGAGACAGGAAAGGTAAGCGGAGAAGTTGGGGCTAATGCAACAGGCAAGAGAGAGCCATCAAAGATGACTGAATATGTGAATAAATTGTTAAAAACAACGCACCCAAAAGACAGAACTGCAGGTCGTGTGCTGGATGGATTTGAGGCAGGTGGAGGCAAGAAGTCCCATGAGGAGGCCATTGCAACAGTACAGGTGAGTGATCAAACAGATGTCACCTGAGGCTGGGAACCAGGGGTAAAGAGGAAGGCACGGGGGAGATGATAGCAATAACAACTTGGTCTTGGGGCACCTACTATGTGCCCAGTAATTTATATACAACATATAATTTAATCCTCAAAATTGTATGCAGTAGCACTATGGCCTTATGGGACAGTTGAGGAAACTGAGGCACAAAGAAATTACAAGGCTAGTAAGTTGTTAAACATCTCAGCTTGGACTCAAACTCAGGCATTTGACTCCAGAGTACTCTCTCTTAACCACCATGTGTAGATGAAGGTAGTTAACAAAGAAGAAATTCAGGTGCCCTGACAGACTGATCTCACTGTTAAACCCTCCACAGCCCACCACCCAGCTACAAACTCCTTCTCATTCCCAAAAAACAATGTGAGTTTCAGTGACAGATTCTGAATCATTTGTATTACCTTCAAAGCATCCGCCTGTGATCACATAATACATCCTTTTCAGTAAATGATAAAATGCAGTAAAATGCAAATTTTCCCTGGCCAGGCTGCTCAAGGCCATAAACACAGGTGCACCATTAACTTTGAGCACTGAGCAAGGATTCCAGGTACAAAGCTTCCCCAGAGGGAAAAAAAAAAAAAAAACTGCTCTCAAATTAAAGGGAAAGGGGTAACTCTGTTCCTCTGGAGACAGGGAGCAAATAAAATCGAAACTTAGCTCAGAGCTATCTCAGAGGTTGTGTTTCTCAGCCCTGGCTGCACATCAAACTCATTTGTAGAGTTTCCATTAAAAATTAAAATAAATAAATAAATAAATAAAAACCAACACTCAAGCCTCATGCTTGACCAGCTGAATCAGAATTTGGGGGGTTCAGGCCCAGGCACTGGGCCTGTATGTTTAAAACTCTCTCCTCGGATTCTAATGCAAGGTAAGGGTTGAGAGGCACTGCCCCTGCTGAGCAAAGTAGCTGTTTCTGTGTCATTTGGGTGCCCTCATTCAACTACACGTTTGTCCAAAATGTATTGTGCATCTCTCTGTGCCTGAAGTCGTACTATATTCTGGAGATACAGAAATAAATGACATGATCTTGTCCTCAAGGATTTTAGTGTGGAATGAGTGAAAAAGCCAATTATAATGGAGCGTAGGAGTCGGCTAGGTGTTAGGATAGACTGAGGGCAGAATACCAGGGAGGCACAAAAGGAGGCACCCATCTTGGGGATCAGAAAGCACCTTGAAGAGGAATCAACACCTCAACTGAGTGTTAAAAGAGGAATAAAACTGAGCCAGGTGAATCCAAAGTGGGAGAAAGCATTCATGGCTGAGAGAACAGCTTGGACAAGAGAAGACAGGCAGGAGGTGCAGTAAAAGGAATTTAAGGATTTAAAGAAATTCAGGCCAGCAGAAGCATCCAATGCATTTGAGTGGACCACAAGTGAGGCTAGAGACTGGGGCAGCAGGGGAGTTCCATGCGACCTGGATCTAGCAAAGGTTACCGGATTTAGCACCCTTGAAAAGGTGTCTAGGATCAAAGAAGGAAAGTGTGAAAAAAATATTGAGATGCATAAATGCAAAGTGGATGGTATCTTTTGCACATTTATTATACCATTTAGTGTACACTTATAATGCATCAGGCCCTTTTCTGAGCATGTTGTATTCATTCATTCAACAATTTAGCATGTATTTATTGTCCATCTACTGCTATTGGTCAATAATAGCATGGTATAGGCTATTTCCCATATACACAATTGTATAGGCAAATAAGATAACAGTGAACAGTCAAAAATCCCCCTTTTCATGGGATGCACATTTTAGTAGAGGAGACAGACAACTGGAAAAACAAGTTAAAATAGTAAATTAGATGCTGATAGCTGTGGTGACAAAAATAAACAGATGAAGAAAATAGCCAGTATTGTAGTGTCTGGTCTTTTGATGGGTCAACCTGTCAAGGCTTCACTCCTCTATAATTCCATCAAGCATTAATCTAGGTGTTACTATGAAAGTATTCTGTAGATGTGATTAAAGTCCATAATCAGTTGGTTTTAAGTAAGGAAGATGATCCTAGATGGTCTGGGTGAACCTGATTCAAGCAGTTGAAAGGTTTTATAAGTAGAGCTGAGGCTTCCCTGGAGAAGAAATTCCATCTGTGGACTGCAGTGTCAGCTCATACCTGAGAGTTACAGCCCACCCTTCCCCAAGGACCTGACCTGTGGATATTTATCATGCTTAGCCAGCTCCTACAATTGCATAGGCCAATTTCCTGCAGTATATCTCTTAATATGTCTTTCCTACTGCTTCTATTTCTCTGGTTGAACCCTAACTAATAGGGGGAAGCTGTCATTTTAAACAGGGATGTTGAGACAGACCTCACTAGGAAGGTACCATCTGAGGAGAAACCTAAAGGAGGTGAGTGAATGAGCAGGCGAATATCATGTGAATGCAGGATCAGGGTGTGTGTGTTGGGAGGCGAGACGGCGATTCCAGACAAATCAACAGTAAGCATAAGGGCATTCTTTTATTTAATCCTCACAACAACACTGTGAAGTAGGAACTATATTATTATCAAAAATTGTGAAGGACAAGGCAAAGATATGACATCAACCTAAGTGGTCATCAATGGATGATTAGATAAAGAAAACGTGGTTTATATACAAAATACACAATATATTCAGCCATTTTTTTAAGTTAAATAATGTCTTTTGTGGCAACATGGATAGAACTGGAGGCCATTATCTTAAGTGAAACAAATCAGACACAGAAAGATAAATAAGGCCTGTTCTCGCTTATAAGTGTGTGTGCACATGGACATCTGGTATGGAGCAATAGACAATGGAGACTCAGAAGGGTGTGGGGTTGGGAAGAGGGTAGATGATGAGAAATTACTTCATGGGTACCAGGTACATTATACAGATACTGGATATGCTGAAAGCCCTGACTTTACCACTATGACATCTACTCAGGTAACAAAATTACACTTGTGCCCCTAATTTATACTAATTTAATAAACTTAGCATTAATACATTTAATAAATACATTTTTAAAAATAAATACATAAATATAAATAAAATTGTGAAGGATCTGATATTTTCCCCTGCTTGCCAGCTAATAAGTCAAGCTGCCACACACAGATGCTGGCAGAAGATACGAGACTGCTGGGTCAGAAGCAAAGAGGTTATTACTCATGGCACAACAGATGGCATGAACTTCATGTTCATATCAGGTCCCTTTGCTCCACCCAAGTTCCACAGAGACAATGCAGGTGGGCCTGTGTAGATGCTGCACACACTGTGGACTTGTATCACAGCTGAGGAATCTGACCCTAGGAAACCCCTAATCTTATAACCAGGCCACTGGCAAACCTGCTCAATCTTTGTCTCAGAAGAAGACATTATTTTTACTATGTTGGTCAGGAAATAGATCTGCCCTGTCCATGGAGGGAGACGCTACACTAAACTCGTCCAACCCACAGCCCACAGGGCTGCATGTGGCCCAACACATTTTATAAATGTTCTTAAAATATTATGAGTTTTTTTTACAATTTTTTTAGCTCCTCAGCTATAGTTAGTGTTAGTGTATTTCATGTATGGCCCAAGACAATTCTTCTTCTTCCAATGTGATCCAGGGAAACCAAAAAATTGGACACCCCTGTGCTATACCTTCCAAGGCTATGTGCTATACAAATATATTTTAAAAGGCCAGGCATGGTGGCTTACACCTGTATTCTCAACACTGGGTGGCTAGGGAGGGCAGATTGTTTGAGCCCAGGAGTTCAAAACTTGCTTAGGCAACATGGTGAAACCCTGTCTCTACAAAAAATACAAAAATTTGCTGGGTGTGGTTGGTGGTGCACAGCTGAAGTCTCAGCTACTCATTTGGCTAATGCAGGAAGATTGTTTGAACCAGTGAGGTCAAGGCTGCAGTGAGCAGTGATCACAGCACTGCACTCCAGGCAACAGAGTGAGACCCTATCTCCAAAACATATTTTTTAAATAATTTTTTATTTTATTACATAATAATAAATTTATATAATATAAATCTATAATAAATTTATATATTATTATATATTAAAATATAATTAAAAATATATATATATACACATACCTAAAAAGCTGGGCCCAGAATAACAGCTGTTCACAGGAGCCAAAAAATGTGAGAAACCTGTGGACAATGATCTCTTGTTTTGCAGATAAGGAAATTATGGCACAGATAGGTTGTGTAACTTTCCTGAAATCACACAGCAAGTAAATGGAGAAGCAGTGATGTATGATCATCTGTTTCCTCCACTAGAACAAAGTGCTATAGCCAGAGATTTGTTTTCTATAAACTGCCAGATATCCAGGGCCTAGAAAAATGTTTGGCACTTAAATTAACATGCAAAAAGTAGATGTAAAATGAATTTTTAAGAATCTGCAGATGCTCACATACAACAGAGAACAGAGCAAGAATGGTCCTTACTCACATGAAGCTTACAGTTCAGATAGAAAGTCAGGCATTAAGCAAATGTTTAAATCAATGATTACAACTGCAATAAGTGCTACAAAGGAGAACATTTAAGAGCATGTATGTTTCTACACCATACTTACACGTGTCCTATATATATCTCTCAGCCCCCTCAGTTACAGCAAGGAGATGAAAGCAGCTATATAATTTGTCCAAGAAGGGAAGAAAGTAAAACAGGCAAAAATGGAAGTGAGCATGTACAGAATGCTTGGTGCTATTAAATACGTTTTCTTACCTATTTTCACCACAACTTTGTGACATAAACACACTACTGTATGAATATTATCGCTGTTCCACATATGGGGAAACTGAGGCTTAGAGAAAAGCTATCCTCATTCTTTGCATGCACAAAGAGCTTGGCAAATGAATAATCTCAATGATTGGATTTTAAATACGAGAGGTAAAAGTTTCTGGATGCCTCCAACTTAAAAATGTCTTCCTTCTATTATGCTTGAAATTTCTTAAGAGACAGAAAGATTATGCTATTCTCATTGAAGAATGAGGTTTAAACTCTAAATAGCCATTCTTACAGTGTCTTTTCTTAAACTTATTTGTAGGAACACACAGATGACAGAGTTCCTTTCCATCAGAGTGCAGAGGAACATTTGAAGAGCAAAAGATCATTTTAGCATAAGGAAGGTAAATTTGGTCTACCACGATTATACCTAATAAAGAAGTTAGTTACATTACAGGTAAACTGGCAAGCTCTGTGATCTTAAGAAATCATTTTTTCTTCCCTGAACCACTGTCTCCTCATCTTCCAAAGGAAGAAGTTGAATTAGATGACCTCTGATCTCCCTTTCAGTGCTATTATTCTAGCACAAAAGAAAGGAAGCCCTTGGACTTCTTATTTGTTCATATTTTTCTAAACGTTCTCCTTTCTCCCCAGTATTCCCTTGGGACCATATAAAATAATATTTTCTACAAAAAGCATAAGTGTTACTGGAAAGGGGTCTCAATCAAGACTCCAAGGGAGGGTTCTTGTACTTCACACAAGACAGAACTTGGGGAGAATCTATAGAATGAAGTGAAAGCAAGTTTATTTAAAAAGTAAAGGAATAATACGATGGCTACTCTATACGCAGAGCAGCGGCATGTGCTGCTCAACTGTGTATACTTATTTCTTAATTATATGGTAAACAAGGGGTGGGTTATTCATGAGTTTTCTGGGAAAGGGGTGGAGATTTCCCAGAACTGAGGGTTCCTCCCCTTTTTAGACTCCCCTTTTTACCCCTATAGGGTAACATCCGGATAGTGCCATGGCATTTGTAAACTATCATGGTGCTAGTAGGAGTGTCTTTTAGCATGCTAGTGCATTATAATTAAAGTATAATGAGCAGTGAGGATGACCAGAGGTCACTTTCATCGCCATCTTGGTTTCAGCAGGTCTTGTCCAGCTTCTTTATTGCATCCTACTTTATCAGCAGGGTCTTTGGGACCTGTATCTTGTACCCACCTTCTATCTCATCCTGTGACTGAGAATGCCTAAACTCCTGAGAATACAGCCCAGTAGGTCTCAGCCTTATTTTACCCAGCCCCTATTCAAGATGGAGTCACTCTGGTTCAAATGCCTCTGACACAAACAAAAGGACATCTGTGTTTCTGGCAACACAATTCTGAATTCTTTATAGTTATCTGGCTTTTGTAACACAAAGAAATATTAAACTCCAGAACATCCTGGCAGAAATGATTGGCAATAAATAAGAGGGTCAGTGATGAATGATATGGGATTGGAGAAGAGGGGCAAAGCACAGATCATGAAGGGTCTTGCAGACTTTAATGAAAATGTTGGATTTTATAGAAAGTGCCATTGGAAATCCAAATAAAGGACTTAAAACTGAGGAACGGCATAACCACTTTGAATTTTCTGAATATCACTCATTGCTGTTTGAAGAACAGGATCAAAGAAAACAGAATTAGAAGTGGAAAAAACAGCTTGGAAATGAACACCATAGTCCAGATGAGAAATGATGGTGATTTGGACTAGTGACATAAATGAACCTAAACAGAAGTGGGCACACACCAAGGTGAATTAACAGGACTTGGAAGATGAATTAACAGGACTTGGTATTAAATTTAGTGTAAAGAATAAGGGATAAGGAAGTATCAGGAACAACTCTCAGCTTTCAGACATAAACAACTGGTCATTTACTGAGCTGGGGAGGCCTTGGAGAGAAGCATATGTGGAGGAAAAAGCATAATTTCTGTTTTGAACATGTTCATTTTGAGTTGTCTGGAATATATTTAAGAAGAGTTGCTGAGATACTATTGAAATGTGAGCCTAGATACAAGACAAGAGAGAGGCTAGATGATGCAGACTGAACTGGGGAATTTTGGTATAATAGAGGTTTTGATGCCATGTAAGTAAATAGGACTGTTAGAGGAGAGTGTGGACCAAGAAGAGAAAAGGCCTAGGACTGTTCCTCGAGACATTCCCACATACAGAGATAGTGAGGAGCAAACTGAACCATCAGAAAAAGGCTCAGAAGGGGCTTCCAGGCAGCTAGCAAGAACACCTGGAGAGACTGAAGTCACAGAAGCCCCAATAAGATAGCATTTCAAGAAGAAAAGAGTATTCAATTCGAAAACAGCTTCATTATATGAAACTAGAAAGTTACACCAGTTTCTGCACTATGGAATCCATTTGGTGTCTTAAAATGGGGAGGGATAGAGATGTGGGAAGTGGTGGGATCCACACTGAAATGGGTGGAGAAGAGCTTTGGAGGTAAGTGGAGGCAGCTTGTCTAGACATATCTTACAAGAATCCTGAAAATGAAATGAAGAAGAGACTTGGGTGGCACCTAGAGAGCAACTAGAGGGTCAAGAGATGTTTGAAGGCTCCCAGGAAGAATCCAAAAATAAATGACAAATTGAGGGAATGCAAAAAGGCAGAAGTAAACAAAAGTGAAAACCAGTGGAAGAGGATGAGATCCAGGCATCAGAATTTAGAGCACACTTGGAAAGATTTGCCTCAGAGGAACAACACAGGAAAGTTCAGAGAGGGGATGGAAACAGGTGAGGATTGTGTGTTGACCTACCAGTAGGGGAGGAGGGGTTAACAACGTCCACATTTGCATTATCTTTACATCCGCAGAATTGTTCACATTCACCACCTCAATTGATCCTACAGTGTAAAGCCTGATGGCTTATTCCGACTATATATGTAAGAAAACTGAAGTTCAAATTGCTCTCAGTGATCTGCATGAAATCTTATAAAATGTTAATAACAGAACTAAGATTCAAATCTAAATCTTTGGTCTCTAAATACAGATCTCTCCCTCCCCTTCTTTCTCTTTCTCTCTCTTTCGCTGTCGGTCCTGCTCTCTCTCTCTCTCAATCTCTCTCCACACCCCCCATCATCTCTGTATCTCTATCTCTCCATCTCTCTCTCTATCTCAGACTCCGTCTTCTCTTTCTTTCTTCTTCTTCCCTTCCCTGCCATTTCTTTTTAGAATGCCAGTCAGGTTCTTTAGCAAAATCAATCTTGGAATTAGTTGGAATTAGTGTACTGAAACCCTTCAGCACACACTTCTCAGCCTAGATTTTACATGCTATCAAAGAACAGATTCACTAGCAGATTAAAGCTGTTTGAAGCCTTCTTGAGTTTTATGCGTCAGTTGTTTGTAGTTAGGGACCTCTCCAGTTCTGGATTTTAAAATATGCTTTCTTTTTTTCTTTTCAATTTTGTTGACAATTTTCATTAAAGCCCTGTTATCCCTCTGGATTTCTCCAGTATAACTACTTTGGAGGTTACAGAATGTATTTGCCAAGGTTGGATGCCAGCTGAAGCTTCCAAAGTTCAAGGCTTCATCCTAAATTGCAAACTTGTCTATGGTTCAAATTCATTGACACTTGACATCAAAATCAACATGTTCCGTTTCAAAGAAAAGCGACTTCAAATGGCCTTTAAGAAAAGGATCTTAAGCAGTGGGCATTAAATAATTCATCCAAATATTTTTCATGAGCATAAACATGTAGATGAATAAGAATCATTTCAGTTACATTTTACTTGAAGGAAATGTCAGTTACAGGAAATAAATAAAGGGTTTGAAGGCTAGTCTGAAATTTCATAAGCTATAAATACATTAATTTCCAACCACCTCATTAGAATAAAATAATACATTAGTCCAACTCACTTTGGGTGTTCAAGTAGAAAACTTTGGTACAAATAAATTATTTGTATGAAAAGATATTTGCTTCATTGCACTAAACAGTACACTTGTGGCCCAAAGCTTTAACAATGCTCCCAGCCACTTCTAATGACATGCACTAATACCACACTGTTGTTTAAATAAAGATAGAGGGCTATTATCAGTACTGGGAATTGCCAAGCAGAGGCGAACGAGCATGCACGAATTCAGAGTTTCAATCCTGGATCTGCCGTATTCTAGCTGTCTGCCTTTGTGCATGTTATTTAACCTCAATGAATCTTTTTTTGTTTGTTTTCTTTAAAAAGAATGATAAATATAAGAAAGATTATCAGGCTGGGGATGGTGACTCACGTCTGTAATCCTAGCAGTTGTGGGAGGCTGAGGCAGGTGGATCACCTGAAGTCAGGAGTTCGAGACCAGCCTAGTTAACATGGTGAAACCACATCTCTTACAAACATATAAAAATTAGCTGGGCATGGTGGCAGCCCCTGTAGTCCCAGCTACTCCAGAGGCTGAGGCAGGTGAATCACTTGAACTCGGGAGGTGGAGGTGACAGTGAACTGAGATGGCACCATTGCACTCCGGCCTGGGTGACAAGCGCAAAACTCCATCTCAAAAAAAAAGGAAGAAAGAAAAATTGTCTTCAGATTGTTGTAAGCGTTACTTATGTGAAAGTGTCATCAGAGTGAACAGGCCACCTACAGAATGGGAGAAAATTTTTGCAATCTACT
>NW_016810801.1:804898-810827 GCF_001698545.2 Rhinopithecus bieti | reverse complement strand
TACACGTATGTTTATTGCGGCACTATTCACAATAGCAAAGACTTGGAATCAACCCAAATGTCCATCTGTGACAGACTGGATTAAGAAAATGTGGCACATATACACCATGGAATACTATGCAGCCATAAAAAAGGATGAGTTTGCGTCCTTTGTAGGGACATGGATGCAGCTGGAAACCATCATTCTTAGCAAACTATCACAAGAAGAGAAAACCAAACACTGCATGTTCTCACTCATAGGTGGGAACTGAACAATGACATCACTTGGACTCGGGAAGGGGAACATCACACACTGGGGCCTATCATGGGGAGGGGGGAAGGGGGAGGGATTGCATTGGGGAGTTATACGTGATATAAATGATGAATTGATGGGTGCTGACGAGTTGATGGGTGCAGCACACCAACATGGCATAAGTATACATATGTAACAAACCTGCACATTATGCACATGTACCCTAGAACTTAAAGTATAATAAAAAGTAAAGAAATAAAAAATAAATAAATAAATAAATAAATAAAAATCAAAAAAAAAAAAAGTGTCTGGTACTTGGCATAAAAATCAACGCTTTCTGTGTCTAAGAAAAGGAACTTCAATTGGTCTTTAGGAAAATGCATCCAGTAAGCTCTAGATGTTATTTTCCCCAAACCCATTGCTTCTCTGCATCCGCGTGTTGCTGCTGAGTCAGTTTTAGACTCTGAATTGTTTTCTGTGTGAAGCAGCTGGCTTGGTAAGGCAGCATTTCCCATTGTCTCTTGTTGTCTATGCCTGTGCTCCATTCCCTTCTCCAGGTACCTGGATTGGATGTACAGAGTTTTACACAACAGAAAGAGAACCCCAAGATCACACTGTCTTTCCTACTTTATTTACAAATGGGGAAACTAAGTTCTGAATAATGGAAGCAACTAGTTCAATGTGCCTCAGCCAATTAGCATAATTTCTTAATGCTATATTTCCATGACTAAATTTAAGGTGAAGGGGACATACTGTGCAATGCATCGCACATCCTTTGAAATCTAAGCAAGTTCACAGGACAGAACAGGGAATGATTAGAGAGCTTATTTGGTGGAAAAGAGCCAATATCTGATCATCGTTCAATGCTTATTAAATTTCCCTTCAGCACAAACCACTGCTGGAGGTGCTGAACACAGTGGCTTAAAATAAACACAGTCATAAGTCTGGGAGAGCTGACAAATATCTAATAACTAAAACACCAATGAGGATAAATGATGCAGCAAAGTCAACATGACCTACCTGAAGAATCCAATTAGAATGTTATTGTAAATTGCACGTATTTGTTTTCTTTTAAAAAGAGAGGAGTAATTTTAATCATCGACTAAACAAATATTTTTGCATACCTAGTCCTGCACAGATATTGTAGGAGAATCAGAAAATAAACTAAAATTATATAGCATTGCCAGTGACTTCAAGGACTTTATGATTAGCTGAAAAGATAAAACACAGTCTTAAAAGCTAGTTAACAATGCAGTAGATACTAACCAGATGGTCATCGAAGTGAATTGCAGGAGAGGCTGTGTGGGTTATTCAATCAACAAACTAGATAGATAGATAGATAGATAGATAGATAGATAGATAGATAGTTTGTCTTTTAAATGATCTTTCATAAATCTCTCAGGTTTTAAACAGAAGCTAAATAATAGACAATTTAACAACAACAGAAACATAGTTAACATTTCTTGGACAACCATCATGTGTCAAACACTGTGCTCATGAATTTATGTTAGCTCATATGTTGCCTTATTTAATCCTCACACCAGCCCTATATGGTGGGCTATGGTAAATACTATATATGGTAAATATATATACTATAAATATTATATATAAGGTATATACTATTATTTTACCTATTATACAGATGAGAAAACCAAGGTTCAGAGAAGTGCTCCAGGTCACACAACTGATAAGCATTAATGTGGAATTCTAGCTCAAATCTGCTGATCCGAGTACTAGTCTCCCAATGGGGCCCTTCCATTTCATGGATGAAAGAAACTATGTGCTTTGATGACCCAGTGACTAGGTAGCAAAATTGGCATGTGATCATGCCTATCTATATCTATATCTATATCTATACACTCACACACACACACACACACATATATATATATACCAACTACACTGTGCAGGGACCTGTATTAAGCCCTGGATATATAAGGAATTAAAACGTATGACCTTTGTTTTCAAGATGATCATACTCTGTTGAGAGATGTCAAGTAAATGGACAATTAGGATACAGGTTACAATGATAGGAATAATGCATAAGATATTAACAGTAGCACAGAAGAGGGCCACCTACCACCACCAACTGGGGAGATTAGGGGGGCCTCATGGAAGAAGTGACTTACTAAATGCTGAGCAGTAATATTTTGAAAGATCTCAGACAGGAGCAAGAGACTGCTACATGCATGAGCTTCACGGGGAGAAAGCAGCATTTAGAACAGTGTCAAATTCTCAGATTTGAAAAGCCACTTTTCTAGGGAGAAAACTTTTGAGGGTTCGGTTGGCTGGTTGTGTCTGAGAAAACTTCAAAATCTTACCTTTACATATCTAAAGAAAAATTGATTAATGCAGAGCATAGACTTTATACCATAAACCTCAGGGTAGGGAAGAATGAACAATGACAGAACAGCTTTCCTGCCCTATAGGAGGTACAGGTCTAACCAACTTGAGAGAGGAGGAAGATATGTCATGTGTAGACCCGGAAATCCCGAACAAGAGCATGATCACAGGTCACAGCAGCAGACGCTGCCTCCACAATAAGAAGGCAGCCACCAGAAAGGCCCGGGGCCAGCAGGTGCCCTCCTCAATGCCTGGGAGAAACATCACCCCCTGGCAGCTTAGATCACCTTGGAGGAGAGGGCAGAAAATAGTCTTTTTTTTTTTTTTTCTTTTTTGAGACGGAGTCTCACTCTGTCGCCCAGGCGGGAGTGCAGTGGCGCGATCTCCGCTCACTGCAAGCTCCACCGCCTCCCGGGTTAAGGCCATTCTCCTGCCTCAGCCTTCCTAGAAGCTGGGACTACAGGCGCCTGCCACCACGCCCGGCTAATTTTTTTGTATTTTTCAGTAGAGACGGGGTTTCACCGTGTTCGCCAGGATGATCTCGATCTCCTGACTTTGTGATCCGCCCGCCTCGGCCTCCCAAAGTGCTGGGATTACAGGCATGAGCCACCGCGCCCGGCCAAGAATAGAGTCTTAAATGGGCCAAGCTGACATTCTGAATTGACTGTGCTGAAATCCAGAAGTGACTGGGTTGCCATGAAATGACAAGTTATTTTTTTCACCATGAGCAGAAACAGGGATTTCTGAGATAATTAGAAATAAAGAAATGGAGGGATACTGAAGAATGTAGAGAAAGGAGAATTACATTCTTGCATACATGACTGGTACAAGCTGACACCCCAGTCAGGGCTATCCAAGTGATGAACCAAGGGCATGAACACGGTGTGTGCTCAAAGCACTTTGGTATTACTGGGGCACCAGGTCCTCACCTGCAAACATCAGCGGAGGTGGTGAGGGCTTGCTGTAAAGGAACTCAGATTTTATCCTGAAAGTCGTGGGAAGCTACTGAAGGGTGCAAACCAGGGAAAGTCACATCAGATCTGCTTTTAGAACACCTCTCATGTGGCTGTGTGTGCAGAGGGAAGCTCAAGGGAAAGCCAGGTGGAGAAAGCCTTTGGGGAGGAAGTGAGACATGCACTGAGCTTTGAGAGAAGGGTGTATGGATTGGTGAAGGTAACTGGGATAACTCAAGCAAAGGCACAGAGTGGAGAGTTCACGTAAAATGTCCCACAAAGAAGGTAGTCATGGAATAACCAAAGCCATCAATGCAAAGAAGGAAGTAAAGGAAAGGGATGGAGTATTTGCCACAAGGTTCTCTTTACTCTGCATCTTGAAAGTCAGAAAACTCAAATCCAGGGCTGGCAAACTATTGTTTCTATAAATGAAGTTTTATTGAAACAGAGCCACTTCCATCCATTTCTGTATTGTCTATTGCTGCTTTCACCACAAGGGCAGAGTTGAGCATTTGCAACGGAGACTGAATGGCCTGTGAAGTCAAAAATATTTATTATCTTGCCCTTTACAGAAAAAGCTTGTTGACTCCTGCTTTAGATCCACAGTTTCAATGATCACATGCCAATTTTGCTACCTAGTCACTGGGTCATCAAAGCACATAGTTTCTTTCATCCGTGAAATGGAAAGCCCCCAGTAGGAGACCGGTACTCAGGTGAGCAGATTTGAGCTAGAATTCCACATTAACGCTTATCAGTTGTGTGACCTGGAACACTTCTCTGAACCTTGGTTTTCTCATCTGTATAATAGGTAAAATAATAGTATATACCTTATATATAATATTTATAGTATATGTATTTACCATATATAGTATTTACCATAGCCCACCATATAGGGCTGGTGTGAGGATTAAATAAGGCAACATATGAGCTAACATAAATTCATGAGCACAGTGTTTGACACATGATGGTTATCCAAGAAATGTTAACTATGTTTCTGTTGTTGTTAAATTGTCTATTATTTAGCTTCTGTTTAAAACCTGAGAGATTTATGAAAGATCATTTAAAGGACAAGCCATCTACCTTTTCTCCTAGGAAAACATTCTTCATGTTTCCCAGAACCCACCAGCATCACAGCCATCTGGAGTAATTGTTAAAAAATGGAGATTTCTAGGCCCACCTAAGACCTACTGAATCAAACCTCCTGAGGTTAGGGCCCAGGAACATACAATGTACGAGCTCCCTCGGTGATTCCTATGCACAGCAAAGTTTGAGAACTATCACTCTGATTCTGCACTTCTCAAATTGGGAAATGGAGCATTTCCCAAAGGAAAACATAGGTCCCTGTTGGTACCCTCCAGTTGTGATATTTTATGTTAGTTTTAATGAATACAAGAAATTGAACATAATCTGGAATTTAACCTTTCATGGATACTAGAGCTTAGTATGAGAATGAAAATTGTGGCCGGGCACCTATAATCCCAGCACTGTGGGAGGCTGAGGCGGGCAGATCATGAGGTCAGGAGATCAAGACCATCCTGGCCAACATAGTGAAACCCCATTTCTACTAAAAGTGTAAAAACTAGCTGGGTATAATGGCATACGCCTGTAGTCCCAGCTTCTTGGGAGGTTGAGGCAGGAGAATCACTTGAAGCCAGGAGGTGGAATTTGCAGTGAACCAAGATCATGCCACCACACTCCAGCCTGGCAACAGAGAGAGATTCCATCTCAATAGAAAAGAAAAGAAAAAAAGAAACAAAATATGTATTTGGTTTTAAAATTTAGTCTATTAATATACTAAAATTAGTATATTAAATTTTAGAAAAGTAGTAGTGTTGCATAACTATGAACAAACTACTGACAGTAGTCCTAGAATGACACAATTATGGGGAAACTGACAAGAGAATCTCCCCATTTGCTGGAACTTTATTAAACCATAGCAAGAGCATGGTACTCTTTCCCAAACCATGTATTTTACTCAGAGATTTACAGGAAAACTTTATTTTTATATGAAAACATGCAGAGGTCTATTAAGGAGAAGAATGTAAAGTGTATGTGAATTTTGGACTGGAAATACAAGATTTCAAAGGAAGTGTGTGCTGCTCCTTCAGATTTACCCATCTCTTCAGCTTCTTAAAGCCATACCACATATAAATACTGTATCCTCTATTGTGAGCAGGCTTGGACAAAAATGTTTGATCAAAAGCATACGTGGACTTCCAACTTTAACCCTAATCTCCCCTCCCAATAGGGCTGTGCCTGGACCTAACCGACTCTGCCCTAGCCAAAATCACCGTCTCTGAGCTAGGCTTTCATCTCAACATACCAGGAGGTTATCAAGAGACAGGACCTCAAGGAGTCTAATGAAATATATCACTGCTTTTGCAGAATGTAAGGATCTTATT
>NW_016810801.1:798577-802194 GCF_001698545.2 Rhinopithecus bieti | reverse complement strand
GAAAAAAACAAACAACCCCATCAAAAAGTGGGCAAAGGATATGAACAGACACTTCTCAAAAGAAGACATTCATACAGCCAACAGACACATGAAAGAATGTTCATCACCACTTGCCATCAGAGAAATGCAAATCAAAACCACAATGAGATACCATCTCACACCAGTTAGAATGGCAATCATTAAAAAGTCAGGAAACAATAGGTGTTGGAGAGGATGTGGAGAAATAGGAACACTTTTACACTGTTAGTGGGACTGTAAACTAGTTCAACCACTGTGGAAAACAGTGTGGCGATTCCTCAAGGATCTAGAACTAGAAATATCATTTGACCCAGCCATCCCATTACTGGGGATATACCCAAAGGATTATAAATCATGCTGCTACAAAGACACATGAACGCTTGTGTTTATTGCATCACTATTCACAATAGCAAAGACTTGGAATCAACCCAAATGTCCATCAGTGACAGACTGGATTAAGGAAATGTGGCACATATACACCATGGAATACTATGCAGCCATAAAAAAGGATGAGTTCGTGTCATTTGTAGGGACATGGATGCAGCTGGAAACCACCATTCTCAGCAAACTATCACAAAAACAGAAAATCAAACATTGCATATTCTCACTCATAGGTGGGAATTGAACAATGATATCACTTGGACACAGGAAGGGGAACATCACATACCGGGCCCTATTGTTGGGGGAGCGGGGAGGGATAGCATTAGGAGATATACCTCATGTAAATGACGAGTTAATGGGTGCAGCACACCAACATGGCACATGTATACATACGTAACAAACCTGCATGCTGTACACATGTACCCTAGAACTTAAAGTATAATAAAAAATAAAAATAAAAATAAAAAATAAAAAAAAGAAATTGTGCTCTGTCATTCAGTGATAAATTTGAATATGTTTTGCATGAAAAACCCCATGAGGGAATTTCCTTTATAATTCACTTATGAGGGGTAACTTGGTCACCCTGAAGGACTGGTATATTCCTTGCTGAACTTAAAAGTACTATGTGTATTAACATGTATATCATATTACACGTTACATTGAAGGTAAATACACACAGGTGCATAAGAAATGCTCCACTCTCCTTATCTCCACCTTTGCCATCAGCAGACATAGACAACAACCTCCAAGTGTCTCCAGTGACCCTGAGGACCTGGAGAACCCTCAAACAGCAGAGACTCTTGGTAGACTGTGGCTAACACTGGGTGTTGTTTACCCGTGTCTGCACCCACACAACTCCAGTTTAATTAAGGTATCCACTCCTGTACTGGCCTCAGATTATGATTATTCTAAGCCAAATGGCACATGACATTATCCTGTCTCTAGAGTGAGCATGTGACCTAAGTAAGCTCTGTCAGTGTGCTTAAGGCAAAGGTTTCTCTATCTCCTGGCTGCCCCTCCTTCCTTTCTCCTCTTTTCTTCTTCTACCTCTCGCCCCCTCCTTCTCTTCTTCCTCCTCCTCTTCCTCCTCCTCCTCTTTATTCCTCCTCCTGACACCTGCTTCTCCAGCTTCTCTTACTCCTTCTCCTCCTCTTCCTTCTCCTTCTTCCTCCTCCCTGTCCTCCTCCTCCTCCTTCTTCTTCTCCCTCTCTTTCTATCTCCTGCTCTCTCTTCTTCTTCTTTCCCTCTCTTCTTCTCTCTCTTCTCTCTGTCTCTCTCTCTCTCTCTTTCTCTCAATCCCTCCCTCCATCCCCCATGTCCATGGAAGATTGTATGGATCTTGAAGGGACCAATTAGGTTAAAAAAATAAAACACCATAACATACAAGAAGAAAAAAGGTAAGAGAATCACAGAAAACAGCCAAATCTCTCGGTTCCATGCTCAAGACCCATCTTAATTCTGGCCTTCCTGTTCAATGGGATATTTTTGTTGTTGTTTTAGCCATGTTGAGTTTCTATTATAGCCACCAGCACTCTAACTGGTACACAGATCTGCAGTAAATGTCTCTCCCGGGAACTAATGCCATTGAAAGTTACTAAAAAAAAAATAAAAAAGAAAATCCCCCAACCAAGGATCCTCTGCAGATCTCCTGGGACAGATTATTGCAATCTGTGTTTTTGTCATAACCAATTCCTTATTCCTGCCCAGAGCTCACATGAACCATCTCCCAAGCCTGACAGAAGAGCTATACTGATAGATTGTGTGCATATTAGGTATGAGTCCAAGGAACCAAAGTCATCCCTTCTAAACCAAAAATACCTCTTTCACTGACCTTGCTTTGGTGGTAAACATTCCCACCTAATACATCATTGGATGAAACTAATGAATGTTTCTGTGAAAAGAGTAATGTAAGAACTCTGTACTCATGAGGAGGCAGCAAGAACTGTGGTATTTCCAATGTCACATGATGATAGGCTGATGAGGTGGAAGCCAGCATGCTGGGGCAGGTGGGAAGGGCTGAAAGACTGAAAGGAAAGAGGAAAGGGGCTGAAATTTGTATGACCTCTGTGTGAAGGAGGACACACGTTCCAGGGTCAGAGTGGCAGCATGGAGAAAGCCGTGCTCACATGACCAGATGCACATCCGTCCAGTCCTGGGTCTGATGCTGTAACAGCAGCCAGAATTCACCCAGGACTTGTCCTCCCTGGATCTGAAAATATGGAAGAGAGGAAAATATGGGAAAAGGCAAGTCTAGAGGATGCACTTTGACAAGGAGAATTTGGAGCTCCTGGGGTTGGAGTCCCCATTATCAGGGCAGAGGCCTCAGGAAGGACAGAATCGCCATGAAAGTTGGCCCTGGTGCAAGAGAAAGAGAGCTGGACTTAGATTCAGGAGATCTAGCTCTAAACTCGGGATCTGCCACTTAGTAGATACATGATCTTGGACAAGTGTCCTTAACCAAGTCTTTAAAGCTTCAATTTCCTCATCTATAAAAGCCATAGAGTTGTTGTGGAGATTTGATGAGCCTCCTTAGTGATTTCAGGCATAATATATAAATATAGCAGACTCAGTGAAAAGCCAGCCAAGACAGTGGGACGTATTTGGTCCATGTGCCAAGGTTGCTGCCCCCTCATCTAGTCACTCTCCTTCTGACATGTCCTCCAGCTATCCTTCCCAGGCCTTATTAGTTGACCTTCATAGAACATCATCTCTCAGTGTTTTCTCCTTCTGCCTTAGCTTTTGAATTACTATCACGCTTAGCTTAGTCCCTTTATTAAAATTTGCTAAGAAAAAAAAACACTACCCCCCAGTCAGGGATCCTCTGTAGATCTCCCGGGACAGATTCTTGCAATTTGCTTAGAAAGACAGATTCTTGCAAGTGCATAGGCAGCACTCGCTGCTTTCTAAGTTATTGTTTAAGAAATATATTGGCCGGGCGCGGTGGCTCAAGCCTGTAATCCCAGCACTTTGGGAGGCCGAGACGGGCGGATCACGAGGTCAGGAGATCGAGACCATCCTGGCTAACACGGTGAAACCCCGTCTCTACTTAAAAAATGCAAAAAACTAGCCAGGCGAGATGGCGGGCACCTGTAGTCCCAACTATTCAGGAGGCTGAGGCAGGAGAATGTCGTAAACCCGGGAGGTGGAGCTTGCAGTGAGCTGAGATCCGGCCACTGCACTCCAGCCTGGGCGACAGAGCGAGACTCTGTCTCAAAAAA
>NW_016810801.1:793418-797367 GCF_001698545.2 Rhinopithecus bieti | reverse complement strand
AAAAAAAAAAAAAAAAAAAAAAAAGAATAAGCCTGAGGTCTTCTGACTCAAAGTTGATAACCCCTGCCCCCTTTTCAGATCTCATTTTCTTAGGGTCAGTTCTGCATAGTTATTTCTTTTTTGATCAAATTACCAGCACATGGATCATAACACTTACCCAGCACTTTTCATCTCTAAAATGATGTAAAGGCCTTCAAGTCCATCTGTCTATTCAGTGAATTTTCCATCCTTAATCAAAACAAGTTTCAGGCACCAGCTTCAAAAGCTGATGCAGGCAAACCTGCCTCCCAGGGAGCAGGTGCATTACATGCATATTAATGTGCAAAAATCAGAAGTAGAAGGCAGGGAGGAGACTTCAAAGACACAGAATGTGGAGTCAGAAGATAAAGATTCCCTGTAGAAATTCTGCCTTTGGTCAAGTTATTTAACCTCTGAGGCTCAGTTGCCTGTTATGCGAAATGGGGATAACAAATATACCTTGCTCATATCACAGGTGGTTTCAATAATTAAGTGAGATAGGGGCTGAAAAGGATGATTTATAATATGATGTGGATGATATGCATTAATTATTACTTGTTAAAGGGACATTTTATTCAAATGTTGGGCGCCTATCAATAAATCCAGAGGTTTGCCTCTTCTACTTCTCAAACAAAATGTTCCAAAGATCTCTCTTCTGCTCCAAAGGGAAAGAGGAGAGAAACATTCTTTTGTGGTGCATTCACTAAGCAGTAATAGTAACTGATTTTGATCACTTACTGAATTACACACTATCTTAAGAGAACTGATACAATCCTCAGAGTAGCCCTATGAAACAGCTAATATTATTATCTCCATTTTACAGATGAAGGAACTGAGACATTTAATATCTTGCTCACATTTACTCAGTTAGAAGGGAAAGAGACTATTTTCTTAACTATCAGTCCTCAATATCTGGTCCAGGAACCCCCAGGGGAAGTTTGTGAAATTACAAACTATTTTCATCATAATACTAAAGCATTATTTGCCTTTTTCCTCTCTCATTTTCTCACAACTATCCAGTAGTGTTATTCAGAGCCTAAATGACATGTGATATTACAATAGATTGAATGCAGAAATGCATAGGAAAATCCTGCTCTCTTCTATTAAACCATAAGAAATTTGCAAAACTGTACAACAATGCCACATTTTCACCATATTTTTTGTTTTAGAAAATATATTTTTATTTAAGATGTTACTAATTTAACATGCAAGGCATTCTTACTGTTATTTTAATGAATTAATAAATACTTTTTTGAATTCTCAGTTTTAATTTTTAATACGGTAAATATCAATAGCTATAGCAAATGTAAAGAAAGTGCTTAGGGATCCTCAATCATTCTTAAGGATTTAAAGTGGACCTAACACCTAAATCTTTGGGAATTGCTACCCTTAACTAAATACAACAACCATCTTATTATTCCTGGTTTTTGACAAATAAGCTAAAAATAATTATAATCAAGAAGTTATAATACAATAATAAACTAGAACTAATAATACAGATGGTTAATTGCTAACCACCCACAACAGCTATATTATTATTTCTAGTTTCTAATGAAGAAATTGAGGCTTAGAGGGGTTAAGTGGATTGTTCAAGACCACACAGCTCACAATAAGTTTTCAAGAATTAAGAGTCCACCAACTCTACCACTGACTCACATTCTCATTTGTTTTAATTTATTGTGACATTTCCTTCCTTTTGTGCCACCAGACACTTCTGCTGATATAAAACTCAGCAACTAAATTGTGTCTGTGTTTAAAAAACCACAGCAACTAGACTTCACAGAGGTCTTACGATTTGCTCGTAAACCTCTCCTTATGATTTGCTTCTAAACCTCTCCTTGTTTGAGATCTAGATAATATTAGAAGTTGTCCATGTTGATCTTGGCTCTTCTCTCTCCCACCAAGTTTCTTACAAGATGAAGATGAAATGCAATTCTGAGAGTGAACCTTACTTTTTGGCACTGCAGCGTATGAGCAACACTGTCTAGCCTAGCCTTTCCTCAACATCCATTTCCCTGTTATTTGAGCTTCAATTTATTCAGGAGTCCAAGGAAATTTATCACTGGTCTAAATCAGTCATAACAATCTTGTTTAACTTCATGAGTGGTTAGTCCATAGGAAGTCATGTGACCCAGTCTTGGCCAATAACATGGAAAGCCACTGGGTTGAACTTCCAATAAACCACTGCTTTCGGAGGAAAAAAAATAGATTTAAGGCATAACGTTTTTCCTACTTGGAATACAACCGTGATGTCTAGTGTATGGAGGTTTGCAGTTTTCTGGAAACAATGAGGTTACCAAGATGAGAAAAGCAACAAAAAGAATTATAGTAATCTCTGCATTACTGAGCTATTGAATCAGAGCCAGCAATTGCTTACCTCAAGACACTTTTATGAGACAAATAAACCTCCTATTTCTTTAAGTTACTGTCATTCTTTTACTTGAAGCCAAATGTGCTACCAACTGATACAGAGAGGTTTTCTACATTGTACATTGTGGGTACATTTCCATGAACAGGCAGGACTCTCATTGCCAATAAAAATAAATCCAGAAATTACAGACAGAGTGATTAGCAGACAGGGACTTTAAAGTAGCTAATACAAATATGTTCTAGAATGTACGAGAAAACATAAAAATGATAAAGAGAGAAATTAAAGAAATAAAAACAAAACTAAGAGGCCTTCTAGAGCTGAAAATTCAATATCTGAAATAAAATTTTACTGCATAGGACCAATAACAGATTAGACATTACAGAGAAAGGAAAAAAAATCAGTGTAATCTGAGAATGTAGCAATAGGAACTATCCAAACTTAAGCATAAAAAGAAAAGAGACAGAAAAAAATTAACAGAACCCTCATAACATGTAGAACAGTTTTAAGGAGTTTAGTATAAACATAACTAGAATCAGAAAAAAAGAAGGGGCAGAAATATGTATTCTAAGAAATAATGCCTGGAATTTTATTCAAATTTTGTAAAAACCATAAACAGTCAAAAAATTCAATAAGCACAAAGCAAAATTTTAAAAAAATAAAATGAAAATTATACCAAAGCACATCATAATCAAATTGCTACAAACCAGTGATAAAGAGAAAAATCTTAAAAGAAGCCATATAAAATTGGTCATACAAAATTGGCACATTACATTCAGAAAACCAAAGATAAGAATTACTATCAATTTTAGATCACAAACAATGCAAGACAAGAAACAACAAAGCATCTTCAAAGTGCTGGGAAAAAACGTCATTCTATCTCCAGTGAAAACGTCTTTCAAAAGCTAAGAGTAATTTAAAATGTTTTAGATAAGCAAAACTAAAAGAATTTACTTGTAAAGAGATTTCGACTACAAGAAATGTTAAAGAAAGTTTTTTGGAGAGAAGAAAATGATACCATATGGAAACTTGGATCTGCTCAAAAGAATTTAGAACCATTTAAATGATAACTATTTATATAAAGGGAAAAGTTTTCCTTGTGTTTCAATTCTTTAAAAGAAAATTGCTTCCTTAAAAAAAGTAAAGAACAATGTATCATAGAGTTTATAACATGTAGAAGTAAATTGCATTACAACAATAATAGAAAACCTTGGGGTGAACAGAAGAGTCTCACATTATAAAAGTAAGAGGATAGAAAATTATAAATAATGCAAACACTAATAATAAGAAAACTGGAGTGGCTATATTAATGTCAGATAAAGTAGACTTTAGGACAAGAAATAATACTGATTTTTGTGATAAAGCAGAACATTTTATAAAAACAAAAGAGTCTACCATATGACCCAGCCATCCCACTACTGGGTATATACCCAAAGGATTATAAATTATTCTACTACAAAGACACATGCACACATATGTTTATTGCAGCACTATTCACAATAGCAAAGACTTGGAATCAACCCAAATGTCCATCTGTGACAGACTGGATTAAGAAAATGTGGC
>NW_016810801.1:785245-789946 GCF_001698545.2 Rhinopithecus bieti | reverse complement strand
AGGGATTGCATTGGGGAGTTATACATGATATAAATGATGAATTGATGGGTGCTGACGAGTTGATGGGTGCAGCACACCAACATGGCACAAATATACATATGTAACAAACCTGCACGTTATGCACATGTACCCTAGAACTTAAAGTATAATAAAAAAAAAAAAAGAGTCAATGTATTAAGAAGACCAACAATACTAACTGAATAGACATGTAGTAATAGGCATCAAAATACATGAAGTGAAAACTGGTAAGACTGAAAAGGGAAACGGACAAATTCCCAATTGTACTTGGAGATTTCAACACTCCTCTTCTAGTAGCTGATAAATTAGATAGAATAGGATCAAAGAAGACTTAAACAACACTTACCTTCAACCTGATCAAATTGATATCTATAGTACAAATAACTAAACAACAGAATATGGATACTTTTCAAGAGCACATGGAAAATTCACTGAGATATACCATATACTAACCCAAAACTAGGTCATAAAACAAGTCTTAAAACATTTCACAAACAGAAAGATATCCAAAAAATAATTAAAATACCTGGTAAATACTCATTTCAAATAGCTCATTTTTCAAAGATAAATTGACAAAAGAAGTTAGAAAATAATTTGAAATGAATGAAACACATCATATCAAAATGTATTAGATGAAAATAAAATAGTAATTAGAAAAAAAATTTTTAATTATACTTTAAGTTCTAGGGTACATGTGCACAACGTGCAGGTTTATTACATATGTATACATTTGCCATGTTGGTGTGCTGCACCCATCACACACCGGGTCCTATTGTGGGGAGGGAGTAGGGGGGAGGGAGAGCATTAGGAGATATACCTAATGTAGAAGAAATTTTATAGCATTAAATGCTTCTGTTGCCAATTTTTTAATGTCCAAATTAGTTATCAGAGCTTCCACCGTAAGAGGCAAAAAAAAAAAAAAAAAAAAAAAAAAAAAAAAACCCTGAAACCCAAAGTACAATGAAAGCAAGAAAACAAAAGTGTAAAGCAAGCTAACAATGGAGAAAATCAATGAAACCATAAGTTGCTTGTTTAAAAAGATCAATACAAATGATAGATCTCTGGCTAGACTGGTCAAAAACAAAGAGACAAAGATTTCTAGTATCAAAAGCAAAATAGGATGTCACTGAACGTTCTCTGTACATTAAGTAGACAATAATAAAATATTATGAGCAACATATGACAAATGTAAGAACAAGGGTGAAGTGGACACATTTATCAAAAGACCAAACTTTACACAAAAAATTTACCAAACCTGAAACAAGAGAAAAGAGAAAATCAAAATAGCTATGTATCTCTTCAAGGCATTGAGCTTTCAGTTAAAAAACATTCCCAGGGAGGAGGAGAACCCTCCAGACTGAGATGACGTGACTGGTGAATTCTATCAAATTTCTAGAAAAGAAATACCAATCTTACACAGATACTTTTAGAAAATAAAGGAGTGCAGGACACATCCCAGTTCATTTTATGAGGCTAATGTTACTCTGACACTATGAAACTACCATTTCATGAACAGAGATGGGGTAATGCTTTATAAAATATGGGCATTTAGAATCTAACAATAATCAGAAAAGATAACTCAATATGAACAAGTGGGATTTATATTTTGAATGCAGGGTAGGTATAGCACTCAAAAATCAATAAATGTAATTTATCATATAAACAGAATAAAGGCAAAAACCATAATAAAGAAGAAACTCAATAGATGTAGAAAAGACACAAATAGGTTGAATGTTAAAAATGGGGAAAAAAAAAGATATTCCATGCAAGCTGTAACCAAAAGACAGTTAGAGTCACTATACTAAAATCAGACAAAATAGACGTTCAAACAAAAATTGTTGTTAGAAACAAAGAAGGACATTTTATAATTTAAAAAAAAGGTTAGGTCATGAGGAAGACATAACAATTGTATATGAACCTATCTAGAGAGCTCCAAAATATATGAAGATAAAAAATAACAGAATTAAAGAGAGAAATAGACAATTCAGCAGTAACAGGTAACAACTTTAATACCTGACTTTCAATAATGGACAGAACAGGACAGTCAGAAGATCAACAATGAGATAGGAGATTTGAACAACTCTAACTACATTTGTTAAACTAAATAAGCAGGAAGTCATTGACTCAAGGCTATCTCCCTACTTTGAGTTTTAATGTAGCACAACCTAACATATTATATAAACAAACTGAAACCAGACTTAACAACTGAGTTTCAGCCATCACAAACAACCAAGTTTCAGCAAATCAGTCAACTGATCACACCATGCCCAAATAAGGCAGATGTCGAGATGTAGCCAATTAAGTGATCTTTCTACTTTGCTTCCATGTTTTAGCCTATAAAATCTCACTGCTCAGGCTGTTAGGTGGAGTTTTCTGAACCTCTTCTTGTTGTGAGTGCTGCCTAATTCATGAATTATTCTTTGTTCAAAAAACTCTGCTAAATTTAATTTATCTAAAGTTTTTCTTTTAACAGACATCTATAGAATGATCCACCCAACAACAGCAGAATACATATTCTTCTCTTGTTCTTCTCAAGTGCACAAGGAAACCTCTCCAAGATAGACTATATGTCTGTCTATAAAAACAATAAACTTTAAAAGATTGAAATTATACAAAACATGTGCCCTGACCACAATAAAATAAAATTAGAAATAAAACACGTAATAAAACCTGGGAAATTCACAAATATATGGAAATTAATTAACACATTCCTAAATAATCAATTGATCAAAGAAGAAATTATAAGACATATTCTCTAAGAGAATACATGGAGATGAATGTAAACAAAAATGCAGCATACCAAAACTTGTGGTATGCAGCTAATGCAGTGCTTAGAGAGAAGTGTATAGCTGTAATCATCTATATTTTAAGAAGAAGAATAAGAAATATTTCAAATGAGTAAATAACTTAACTTTTCATCTTAAGAAATAAAAAAGAAGAGCAAACTGAAACCTAAGCAAGTAGGGGAAAGGGATAATAAAGACTGGAAAATATAGAAATAAAATTAAAAATAGGAAAACGATAGAGAAAAATCCAAAGCTCTTTCTTTAGAGAGACCAACACACTTGACAAACCTTTAATTAGACTAACAAAGTAAGAGAGAGAACTCAGATTTCTCATAACAGAAATGAAAGATGGCACATCACTACTTACCTTATAGGAATTTAAAAAATTATAAAAGGATACTATAAACAGCTATGCCAACAAGTTTGAACCAAGATGAAATGGACAAAATCCTAGCAAGATAAAATCACTGGAACTGACTCAAGAAATAGAAAACTTAATAGACCTATAATAAATGATGTCATTATTTTAAAACTTTCTAAAAAAAGAAAAATTTCAGACCCAGAATCTTCAGTGATGAATTTTACAAATGTTTACAAGTGAATTAATACCAATCTTCAATATCTCACAAACTCTTCAAAAAATTAGAAATAAAAAATACATTTTCTCACTTATTTCATGGGACCATTCTTACCCTAATACTATACCTAAATAGAGATAATTCAAGAATATGGAAATATGGCCTCATATCCCTTATAAATATAGATGAAAATTATTTAAAAGCTAGCAAACTTACTTCAACAACATACAATTATGCATCCTTTCATGATGTAAAAAAGATCTAGTTTGTTAAATTAGAAATAGAGGAAAATGTCCTCAACCTCATACAGACCATCTACAACCAACCCACAGCTAACATCACACTCAATGGTGAAAAACTGAAAGCTTTTACTCACGAGATCAGGAAAAACACAAGGATATCCACTCTTGCCACTTTTACGTCAGCATTGTACTGGAACAATTAGGCAAGAGGAATTAAGAAAGACATAGAAATAAAAGGCAACCAGATTGAAAAGAAAAAAAGAAGCAAAACTATATTCACAGGTGATATATGTACTTATATAGAAAATTGTGGCCGGCGCAGTGGCTCATGTCTATAATCCCAGCACTTTGAGAGGCTGAGGCAGGGAGATCACTTGAGTCTAGAAGTTCAAGACGAGCCTGGGAAACATAGTGAGACCTTGTCTCCACAAAAAAATAAAATTAGCTGGGTGTGGTGGTGCACACTTGTAGTTCCAGCTACTCAGGGAATGGAGGTGAGAGGATTGCTTGAGTCCAGGAGGTTGAAGTTGCAGTGAGCTACTCCAGCCTGGGCAACAGAGCGAGACCCTGTCTCATAAATAAATAAATAATTAAAAATTTTAAAATAGAAAATTGTGAGGAATTCACTAAAAAACATTTAACAAATGAGTTCAGCTAGGTTGTGCAACATAAACCATGTATTGATCAGGCCTGTGGTACCTAGAAATATTCTGTAACCTCAGACGATGCCTCTTTATCCTCATCAGCAAAACAGGATTGATCTTGCCTGCTTCCCTGGCTTTGATGGATGCAACAAAAGAATATATGCAGAAGTCCCTAATGCATATATTGCATGATAAATGCTCAAAAATGTTAGTTTCCCAGTAGTGGGATGGCTGGGTCATATGGTACATCTAGTTCTAGATCCTTGAGGAATTGCCATACTGTTTTCCATAATGGTTGAACTAGTTTACAATCCCACCAATTGGAATCAACCCAAATGTCCATCTGTGACAGACTGGATTAAGAAAATGTGGCTCATATCCTCCATGCAACCATTCTAACTGGTGTGAGATGGTATCTCATTGTGGTTTTGAT
>NW_016810801.1:739407-784887 GCF_001698545.2 Rhinopithecus bieti | reverse complement strand
ACCTGCACGTTATGCACATGTACGCTAGAACTTAAAGTATAATAAAAAAATAAAATAAAAATAAAAAATAAAAAATAAAAAATAAATTTAAAAAAATGTTAGTTTCTTCCTTCCTTCATTATTTACCTGACTATTTTGCTAATTACAGATGGTGGTTAATAACAACATGTTTGTGATATGCAAAAATCCTAGCACAGTTGGATTATCTGACATTTATACATCAAGACAAAATAAACTAATCTAAATGAGTTGGTCTCATCATGTCTGGCTGAACTGTATGGGAGCATATATTCCATTGTCAGGCCTGTTTTTCCTTCCCTCCTACTACCTCTGTGTAGCCCTCACCACACTCCATTTCTGGACTCAATCCTACCTGAGGATTACACACTTTCAGTCCCTTCAGTTAAGAAGAATGGGATAAAGGGAGAGGGAAAAAATTAAAGTAAGAAGGAAAGTTTAGACTTTCCACCTGCTCCCTGTTAAGTTATACTCACTACACTCTATACCCTAGGAGAATCAAGCTTCTTCCTTTCACTATACCTCCTCTTCCTTAACAAAAAAGGAAAAAAATGAAGAAGGAAAAAAGGGAGGGAAACAAGGAGGGAGGGAAGGAGAGAAACCCTGTTTTAAAGAGAAGTCTCCATGACATAGTCAAAAAAGAAAATGGAGTTTCAAGCTCACACAAAGGGGTCAGAAGGCAAGAAGATGGCATTGTTGGGAGAAGGGAGAAGAACTGTAGGTATAACTGTCATTGATCTTTTCCCTCTGTTTTCTCCAATTGCTTCCAGACCCTAGGTGTTCTTAAGTTTCCTTTACTAACTAGCGTGCAAAGGCTGGTGCAGGACGAGAGGGTGGCAGGGACAGGAGAAGACATAGGATACTGTTGGAGCTGACCTCTCCTCAAGTCTTATCTTCAAGGGGCACAGCTGCCTCACCAATCTCAAACGGCCAACTCATCTCACAAAGAGGTTTGGGACCAAAGCCCAAACTAGTAATGATTGTGTGTTTTACTGGGATGTTCTCTGTTGTGGATTCAATTGTGTCCCCTCAAAAATACTGATGCTCTAACCTCCAGTGCCTGTGAATGTGACCTGATTTGGAAATAGGGTTTTACAGATGATCAAGCTACAATGAAATCATTAGGGCGGACCCAAATCCAGTATGATTGGTGTCCCTATAAAAAGTGGAAAGTTAGACACAGTGACGGAGGTGCACACAGGGAGAATGCATGTGAGGATGAAGGCAGAGATCAGGATGATGCATCTATAAGCCAAGAAATGCCAAAGATTGCCAGAAAATCACCAGTAGCTAAGAGAGGAATCTGGAACAGATTCTTACAGCCCTCGGAAGGAACTAATGCTGCTGACACCTTGATTCTCGACTTCCAATCTCCAGAACAGAGAAACAATCAGTGTATGTTGTAAAAGCCCTGCACTGTGTGGTACTTTGTTACAACAGCCAAAGCAAATGAATACAACCTCCATGGTAGGCAACGGGACAAGGATTCAGCACTCAGGATCCTACCTGTGAATTCTTCAGGAGGTATATAAACCAATATCCCTCTCTCAACTCCAGTAGTTGTAACCAGGGACCTCTTTTTCTTCTCTGCTGGCTCTGCCCCTGGGAGAATGGTTGAAATAATATTGTGTTCCTCCCTGTCCCTTATCCCTTAAATTGGGACAGATCTCCCAGACTCCACCCCAGAGGCATGCCCTGCTCAGAGTGGTACAGACCTCATTGGTTCAAATTCTGAGTTCTGGGATCAGACAGGCCTGAATCCTTATCTTGGCCCATCTACATTCCAGCCAAATGACTTTGAACAGGTAACTCAACCCCTCTCTACCTCCATTTCCATAATGGTAGAAACTGTTGCACGGGTTTTTTCTGAGGTTGCACAGCCCCGTATCTGGCTCTTAGCCCCATATCTGCGCTCATTAAATGTTTGTCTAACAAATGTCTCTACAGGCAGTGACTCGACTCTTCTGCTCAACCACTTCTGATTCCTTCCCCATGCTCTCATTTCCCCTATTCAAGGGTGTGGCTCAATCTCTGGTTTTAGGATCTGCTTTTGTTTTTTTGTTTTTTTGTTTTTTTTGAGACAGAGTCTTGCTCTGTCACCCAGTCTAGAGTGCAATGACATGATCCCGGCTCACTGCAACCTCCACCTCCCAGGTTCAAGTGATTCTCCTGCCTCAGCCTCCTGAGTAGCTGGTACTACTACTACTGAGTAGCCACCACGACCAGCTGATTTTTGTATTTTTAGTAGAGACGGGGTTTTAGCATGTGGGCCAGGATGGTCTCGATCTCCTGACCTCATGATCCACCTGCCTCAGCCTCCCAAAGTTCTGGGATTACAGGCATGAGCCACCGTGCCTGGCCTGATTTTGGTACTTTTCTGGAGAAAAATCTTTACCCTGCTCCTCCGAGTTTCAGTTTTTCCTTCCACACTGTTCCTCCCTTCTTGCTCTTTCTCCTGTAGTCCAGCCCCAACCCCAAAAACTCTGCCTGCTGGGCCTATCCAGGGTCTCTCTTCCAAAATCCCAAGGAAGAGATACTGGTAATGCAGATAAACTACTCAAACCTACTCTGCAAAGCTTAATCACCATGGAGAACGCCTTCAAGAATGTTATGTAAGTGTTGTCTGTAGAGGTAGGCCCTGAAAATGAAAGGGTGAGTGGATGCACTAGCTGGTAGGCTTGTAGCAAATAGAACATATAATCAATTTTGCTACTCAAGCTAAGGTTCTGAACTTCTGATGCTGGTCAGAACAAAACAAGCCATGGATCACAGTGTTCCAATTGTCATGCCCCGGCAAGCACAATGCGGAGATGTAATTGTGCATCCGGCATGCTTTGATGGGTTGGAGGCCGCACCCCACTCAAACACACAAGAGGCCTTGTCAGAACAGATAACCCACCGACTCCCACAGACTGTGGCTGTATGAGTCACCTTGGAGAAATCAAGACCCCAGCTGCTGAGATGAACAACTTTAAAGCTGAAAGTTTGCTGGAGACAATTTTGTGCACAGCAGGGAGAATTTCTCCTGGCTTCAGCTCTGCTCATGCAGAGCAGCAAGCCAGTGCCTAGCATGAGCCTGCCTGCAATGGTGGTTCCCACTTGGGAGTCACTCTGCCCCCCACTCCAGGGACATTAAGAAATGTCTGGAGACATGTTTGTTTGTCACAAACAGGGAAGGAAGTGTTACTGGCATCTTGTGGGTAGAGGCCAGTGATGCTGCTAACAGTCCCATAATGCACAGAATAGCCCTGCAGAACAAGGAATTATCCAGCCTAAAATGTTGAAACTTCTGTAGTCAAGTAATTCTAACCTATCAGGAAGAATCAGGACTTTTTTCCCTGACTGGCGGAAGGCATAGTGCTCCTCTCTATCTGTAAACTGGCCCAAGTTTGGTAGAGCAGCCTCATGAATGATGAGTACATTTGGTTGAGAGAATGGACTTCTGCGTTCTAAACCAAGCTACCCCACTTACCAGCTTGGACAAGATACTTCATTCTCTGTGCTTCCTTTTCCTCATCTATAGAATGGGGATAATATAATAATAAAACTTATCTTGCAGAGTTGGTTAAGGACTAAATGAACTATAAGTAATAATGCATATAAAGTGTTTCATAAGTACCTAGCACTTAAGGAATATTAACTATGATTCTACTTAATCACTCCTTTATTTTATTTTTTGAAGAAGACTCCTGGTTTTTACCTTTCCCTGGCTAAGATGGCCTCCTCTCTTTCACTGTTTCACCTGTGATCTTTCTTCTCTTTCCTCAAAGTTTGATTTAAACATCATTTCCTCCAGTTACCCTCAGACCTGCAAGTACGGATCACTCAGTCCTGCTGTGAGCTCCTGGCATATCATTTACTGCTGGGTCACCTAAGTACCTAGTTGGTCTGCCAGCTCCTAAATGGCAGAGACCACATCTCACCACTTGTGTGCTCTCATTAAGGCCACAATGAACATTCCTTAAATTAAACTTCATTCTGCCTTTATCTTATGTCCCCTGATGTTGGAAAGTGCTTGCTATATGAATAATGAGCTCTCCAACATGCTGCGGTCATCTGCAGCAGCAAATGTCTCTTAGAGGTTGATCATGGGTCCAAGAATCTGAAAGACTTTCTATATGATGGAATTAGGTGGAGAGAATTCCAATGTAGATACTCTGGTGAGGAGAAATAAAGATCCTTCCCCTCATTAAGACCCAAGAGACAGAAATACTACCACCAGTTGGCGGTCACTGAGGATCCGTATTTGTTAGGCATTGTATGAACCTTCTCCATGAACTATCTTCTTGGTGTCTCAAAACAATCTTTTGAAAGAGGTACCAAAATTATCCCCATTGTTATAATTACTTGCCCAGTGTCACACAGCAAAGATAATTTTCCAGGTTGGTCCATCTTACCCAACGTCTGTGCTTCTAGTCACTCTATTGTACGATCTCTCAAACGGCAAGTCAATTGGCATCATCAAAAGGAAGGTACAAAAATCCAGTGACACATTCGTAAAACTCTTTAGACCCACAATTGGAAATGTCAGTTAGATGGTCTTTTAATTTTTCTGTTTCCCTAATAACAGAAATCATTCTTCAAAAACAAAACAAAACAAAATAAAACCAACCTTAGAAACAAGTCTGCTTTGTAAAACAGATAATACAGAACTATTGAGGTTGAAGAAGGTTGGGGGAGCTGCAAAACTTCACCCACCTGTCACTCCCTTCCCACCCACGTGCCCTTAAAGGCACTCTGAGGCACCAGCTGATTACACCTTCATAGTCTGCAGATGTGGAAAGAAGGGCCTGGAAAGAGGAAATCATTTGCTAGAGCTCACTCAGCTCAAAAGCGGCAGGGCCAGGAATTCTAAGTCCCCTGGCTCCGAAGCCAAAGCTCTTTTGACAGTATTTTGATGTCTCATTTGTGACAACTAGGCTATCTTCCTAAGAAGTGCAGAAGTATAAAATAAAGTCAACAAAATCCACAAAGAATTACTATACTTCATCTGATCTAGGATGATATCAGTTACAAGACTCACCCCAATTTGTGATGTTAAAAATTCTAGACTTAAGAATCAATACAATGAAATGTGTCAAGAGTGTTTATTCCTCCATCATTTGGTGAAAGGCACTTCTGTTGATTCTCTTTTTGTCCTTCACCATTCTAAGACACTGGTTCTAATCTTTGTTTTCGGATTAAAGTTTCCTTTGGAATCTGGTGAAAGTGACGGAAACTCTAGCTAGAAAAATGCACATTGCATTGACATGGTGTGGGATACAGTCTGACAGTCTCCTGAAGCCATTCCACAGAAACTATACATTTCATGTATTCCTGATAAGACATAATTCCCATCTGAAGAGTTCAAATGTTTCCCACTTATGCTGTTTCTATGGAAAGGAAAAAAAAATCTGCTATCCATCTTACAAACACAAAATTAACCTCTGTGCTACAGGATGGAACTTCAGGGTGAAAGAGCAAAGGAGCCAAAGTTACCTTCTGGCCAAGCTAACAGTTACCTGACCCCCACTGTCATTCTCTTGGGCAAGGATCAATTTTTTTAAAGTTCTTAATTTTTTAAAATGAGAAATCCTAAATATCAAAAGCAAAATGAAGCAAGTGAAGCTAATTGTGTTTGGAGTTAGTACTTAACCACTCAAAGAAAAGAAGTATTTCCATTGACTTCTGGAGCACAGTAATTTGACAGTACATCCCTCTATGAACAAAAATAGCAACTGGAAAGGAATTGTAAACTCTTTTCCGTAATTATATTTTCAGTTTAATATTGACATTGTTATTTCAAACTATAAGCCTTCAGCAAAGTGTTATTGGAGATTTTCATTGCCTGGGTTTCTGTTAGCTTTAAAGTAGAGAACAATGGAAGGTAGTCTTATGAGCTGGGAAAAGAGAATGAGTGTTCTAAATCTATATCTATCTCCCAACCATCTTTGTCTGTGTCTAGGCAATTACTCAAGAGCAAACATGCTGTATCACAAGAATTATTAATATTATCCTAAATTAAACAGGCTCATCTCCAATGATAAAAGAAATTATCTACCCACATGACTTGACCTATATCTTTTTAAAAAATGTATCCTTGGTTTGACTATTGTGTGATCAATTTGTCCAGGCTTGCCTGGTACTTGTCTGTTTTTAGCTGGTAATCCAGTGTCCTAAAAGAAGCCTAATTTCTGGGCAAACAGGGATGGTTGGTCACTGATGTGGTTTGGCTGTGTCCCCACACAAATCTCAATTTGAATTGTATCTCCCAGAATTCCCACGTATTGTAGGAGGGACCCAGGGGGAGGTAATGGAATCATGGGGGCTGGTCTTTCCTGTACTACTCTTGTGATAGTGACTAAGTCTCATGAGATCTGATGGGTTTATCAGGGCTTTCTGCTTTTGCTTCTTCCTAATTTTCTCTTGCTGCCACCATGTAAGAAGTACCTTTTGCCTCCCATCATGATTCTGAGGCCTCCCCAGTCATGTGAAACTGTAAGTCCAATTAAACCTCTTTTTCTTCCCAATGTTGGATATGTCTTTATCCGCAGCATGAAAATGGACTAATACAGTAAATTGGTACCAGTAGAGTGGGCCATTGCTGAAAAGATACCTGAAGATGTGGAAGCAACTTTGGAACTGGGTAACAGGCAGAGGTTGGAAGAGTTTGGAGGGCTCAGAAGAAGACAGGAAAATGTGGAAAACTTTGGAACCTCCTAGAGACTTGTTGAATCACTTTGCCCAAAATGCTGATAGTGATATGAACAATAAGGTCCAGGCTGAGGTGGTGTCAGATAGAGATGATGCACTTGTTGGGAACTGGAGCAAAAGTGACTCTTGTTATGTTTTAGCAAAGAGACAGGCAGCATTTTGCCCCTTCTTTAGAGATTTGTGGAACTTTGAACTTGAGAGAGATGATTTAGGGTATCTGGCAGAAAAAATTTCTAAGCAGCAAAGCATTCAAAAGTTGACTTGGGTGCTGTTAAAGACATTCCATTTTAAAAGGGAAACAGAGCATAAAAGTTCAGAAAAATTTCAGCCTGATGATGCAGTAGAAAAGAAAAACCCATTTTTTTTAGGAAAAGTTCAAGCCGGCTGCAGAAATTTGCGTAAGTAGCAAAGAGTCTAAGGTTAATCCCCAAGACCATGAGGAAAATGTCTCCAGGCCATGTCAGAGACCTCCATGGCAGACCCTCCCATCACAGGCCTAGAAGCCCAGGAAGGAAAAGTGATTGTGTGGGACGGTCCCAGGGTCCTGCACATGCTATGTGCAGCCTAGGGACGTGGTGCCCTGTGTCCCAGCCACTCCAGCTGTAGCTGAAAGGGGCCAAAGTACAGCTCCAGCTGTGACTTCAGAGGATGGAAGCCCCAAGCCTTGGCAGCTTCCATGTGGTGTTGAGCATGTAGATGTACCAAAGTCAAAAACTGAGGTTTGGGAACTTCTGCCTAGATTTCAGAAGATGTATGGAAATGCCTGGATGCCCAAGCAAAAGTTTACTGCAGGGATGGGGCCCTCATGGAGAACCTTTGCTAGGGCAGTACAGATGGGAAATGTCGGGTTGGAGCCCCCAAACAGAGTCCTTACTGTGGTACCACCTACTGGATCTGTGAAAAGGAAGCCACTGTTCTACAGACCTCAGAATGGTAGATCCACCGACAACTTGCACCATGCACCTGGAAAAGCCACAGACATGCAACACCAGTCTGTGAAAGCAGCCAGGAAGGAGGTTTTGTACTCTGCAAAGCCACAGAGGCAGAGCTGCCCAAGACCATGGGAACCCACCTCTTACATCAGTAAGACCTAAATGTGGGAACTGGAGTCAAAGGAGATCATTTTGGAGCTTTAAAATTCAACTGCCCTGCTGGATTTTGGATTTGCATGGGCCCTGTAACCCCTTTGTTTTGGTCAATTTCTCCCATTTGGAATGGCTGTATCTATCTACCTAATACCTGTACCCCCATTGCATCTAGGAAGTAACTAACTTGCTTTTGATTTTACAGGCTCCTAGGCAGAAGGCACTTGCCTTGTCTCAGTTAAGACTTTGGACTGTAGACTTCTAAGTTAATGCTGAAATGAATTAAGACTTTGGGGAACTGTTGGGAAGGCATGATTGGTTTTGATATGTGAGGACGTGAGATTTGGGGGTGGCATGGGACAAAATGGTATGGTTTGGTTGTGCACCCCCACCAAATCTCAACTTGAATTTTATCTCCCAGAATTCCCACATGTTGTGGGAGGGGCCCAGGGTGAGGTAATTGAATCATGAGGGCCAGTCTTTCCCATGCTATTCTCATGATAGTGATTAAGTCTCATGAGACCTGATGGGTTTATCAGGGGTTTCTGCCCTTGCTTCTTCCTCATTTTCCCTTGCATGTAAGAAGTGCCTTTCACTGCCTGCCATGATTCTGAGGCCTCTCCAGCCCTATGGAACTGTAAGTTCAATTAAACCTCATTTTCTTCCCAGTCTTGGGTATATCTTTATCAGCAGCATGAAAATGGACTAATACAGTCACCCTATCATGCACATAATTTATTCATCTTTCCCTGGGCTGACACTCTTTTTAAAACCTCCCATATTAACTGAGGATAGTTCTTGCCAACCCCTCTGGAAAAGATGGCACCATGCCACAATGCCTCTTTTCCAATTTTTATATTTCACTTTTGATAGAAGGCATGGCAGAGACTTAGGAATGGGGTAGGATGGGGACTTTCAATTTACCCCACCATATGTGCCTTCCCTAGTACCTTATGTTCCATACTTTTCTTAAGATTATTTGCCTTCCCAAATAAGTCATACCTCCAAGACATATTCTACTGGCTACATGGAAGGAAAGGAAAGAAAAGGAACAATTTCCAAACCCAGTTGAGTGAGCATCTGGGGCAAAGAACAAAGGCTCTGAAAGCATGGGGTTGATATTTGTGTTAGTGTATTTGAGGGCAGGGCAAGACATGGAATAAAGCTGGAAGCTGGACTCTTGGGGAGAAAAAAAAAAAAAAAAACAGGGACAGCATTCAACGGCAAAACAGAAAATAAAACCAGACAGCTTGTCCAGCTAAGTCACCAACCTGCAGAACCTGGAGGAAGAGGACATGACTAGCAAATGGAGGCAAGATTGGTGCTCAGGAGCAAGAGGGTTCAAGGAGAAGCTTGGAAAGCAGGATGTGGAGAAATTCCATGGAAAGACAGTATGGCCACTACTGTTCTTCTGTTTGGTTTTAAAATTTTTATTAGGGAAATTACAGACATATATAAGAGCAGAGGGAATAATATAATAAAATCCTATGTATCCATTTTCAACTTTCAACAATTATTAATTCTTGATGACTCTTGTTTCATTCATATGCCCCCATTTCTCCATTCCAGATTACTTTGAGACACATTCTAGATATATTATTTCAGTATTTCTCTCTCACTTTTTAAAAGTGTGTTCATAATATCATTATGTAAAAAAAAAAAAAACAAAAAACACTAACTGACATGGTTTGGTTGTGTCTCCACTCAAATCTCATCTTGAATTGTAGCTCCCATAATTCCTACTTGTCATGGGTGGGACTCAGGGAGAGGTCATTGAATCATAAGGGTGAGTTTTTCCCATGCTGTTCTCATGATAATGAATAAGCTTCATGAGATCTGATGGTTTTAGAAAATGGAGATCCCCTGCACATACTGTCTTGTCTGCTGCCATGTAAGACGTGACATTGCTCCTCATGCAACTTCAGCCATGATTGTGAGGCCTCCCCAGCCATGGGGAACTGTGAGCCAGTTAAACTTCTTTCTTTTCTAAATTACCCAGTCTTGAGTATGCCATTATTAGCAGCCAGAGAACATACTAATACAGTAAATTGGTACCGAGAGTGGGATGCTGGTGTAAAGATACCTCAAAATGTGGAAGTGACTTTGGAACTGGGTAACAGTCACAGGTTGGAACAGTTTGGAAGACTTAGAAAATAGTAAAATGTGGGAAAATTTGGAGCTTCTTAGAGACTTGGAGGGCTCAGAAGACAAGAAGATGTGGGAAAGTTTGAAACTTTCTAGAAACTTGTTGAATGAATTTGACCAAAATACTGATAGTGATATTGATAATAAAATTCAGGCTGAACTGATTTCAGATGGAGATAAGGAACTTGTTGGGAACTAGAATAAAGTTCACTCTTGCTATGCAAAGAGACTGGCAGCATTTTGCCCCTGCCATAGAGATCTGTGGAACTTTGAACTTGAGAGAGACGATTTGGGGGATCCAGTGGAAGAAATTTCTAAATGGCAAAGCATTCAAGAGGTGACAGAGCATAAAAGTTTGAAAAATTTGCTGCCTGATGATGCAATAGGAAAGAAAACACCCATTAGCTGAGAAGAAATTCAAGCAGGCTGCAGAAATTTGCATAAGTAAAGAGGAGCCAAATGCTAATCAGCAAGACAATAGGGAAAATGTCCTCAGGGCATGTCAGAGAGCTTCATGGCAGCCCCTCCCATCAGAGGCCTGGAGGCCTAGGAAAGTAAAATGGTTTTATGGGCCAGACTCAGGGCTTTCCTGTTTTATGCAGCCTCCAAACATAGTGCCCTGCATCCCAGCTGTTTCAGCTCCAGTTGTGGCTAAAAGGGGCCAAATATAGTTCAGTCCATGGCTTCAGAGGGTACAAGTCCCAAGCCTTAGTGGGTTACACGTGGTGTTAGGTTTGTGGATACACAGAAGTCAAGAATGGAGGTTTGGGACCCTCCACCTAGATTTTAGAGGATGTATGGAAATGCCTGGATATCCAGGCAGAAGTTTGCTGCAAGGGCAGGGATCTCATAGAGAGCCCCTACCAGGGCAGTGAGGAAGGGAAATGTGGGGTTGGAGCCCCTACACAGAGTCCCCACTGGGGAAGTGCCTAGCAGAGCTGTGAGAAGAGGGCCATCATCCTCCAGACGCCAGAATAGTAGATTCACCAACAGCTTGCATGGTATACCTGGAAAACCCAGAGATACTCAATGCCAGCCCATGAAAGCAGCCAGGAAGGGAGGCTATACCCTGCAAGGCCACAGGGACAGAGCTAGCCAAGGCTGTGAGAGCCCGCCTCTTGCACCAATGTGACTTGCATGTGAGACATGGAGTCAAAGGAGATCACTTTGAAACTTGAAGGCTTAATGACTGCCCTATTGGATTTCAGACTTGTATAGGGCCTGTAGCCCTTTGCTTTGGCCAATTTCTCCCATTTGGAATGGATTATCCAGTGCCTTACCCCCATTGTATCTGGGGAGTAACTAATACTTGCTTTTGATTTTACAGGCTCATAGGCAGAAGATACTTACTTGCCTTGCCTAGTCTCAGATGAGACTTTGGACTGTGGACTTCAAGTTACTGCTGAAATGAGTCAAGTCTTTGGGGGACTGTTGGAAAGGCATAATTGGTTTTGAAATATGAAGACATGAGATTTGGGAGGGCCTGGGGCAAAAGGATATCATTTGGCTGCGTTCCCCACTCAAATCTCACCTTGAATTATAGCTCCTGTAATTTCCACATGTTATGGGAGGGACCCAGTGGGAAGTAATTGAATCATGGGGACAGGTTTTTCCCATGCTGCTCTCATGATAGTGAATAAGTTTCACAAAATCTGATGGTTTTATAAAGGAGAGTTCGTCTGCACAAACTCTTTTGACTGCCGCCCTGTAAGACATAACTTTGCTCCTCATTCACCTTCAGCCATGATTTGGAGGCCTCTCCAGCCACTTGGAACTGTGAGTCAATGAAACCTCTTTCCTTATAAATTACCCAGTCTTGGGTATGTCCTTATTAGCAGTGTGAGAACAGACTAAATTCACTAACCCTAATGTATTATCAAGTATTCAATCTGTTCAAAGCTCCTCCTCTTCCTTATTACAGTGGTTAATCTGTCTTTTTTTTTTTTTCTTTATCTATAGGCTTTTTCAATCTCCTTTGTTTTCCCAAACAAGTTATTTGTTGGAATAATCTGTAATTATTTCAACAGAGTTTCTCATAGTCTAGATTTTTCCAAATGCATGTCTGAGGTCTTGTTTAGTATGTTCCTTTATCTCCTGTATTTCCTAGAAGCTTTTAGGTAGATTTAGAGGTCTGACCACATTGAAGTTCAATTTCTGTCAACTTTTATGATAAAATGAGGTTCTACCAGGAGGCACCTAATGTCTGATTGCTTCTATTTGCATGATGTTAAGATTAATCAGTGTTGTCAGTTGTATCTTTCATGATGTCCCCCATTAACATTTCACCTAATGGTTATACAGATGCTCCCCAACTTATTATGGGGTTATGTCATAAACTGGTTGTAGGTTGAAAATATCCTAAGTCAAAACTGCATTTAATACACCTAAACTACAGACCTCATAGCTGAGCCTAGCCTACTTTAAAAGTGCTTAGAACACTTACATTAGGCTACAGTAGAGCAAAATCATCAACAACACAACACCTATTTTCTAATATGGTATTAAATATCTTATGTAATTCATTGAACACTGTACCAACCCTGTAGTATTACCTGTTACATTACCAACCCTGGTAAAATAACAAAACAAGGCCTTTCAGCACCCCAAAAAGTCACACTACTTCACCAGCAATGGATCCAAACCAAGAAGAAATCCCTGATTTACCTAAAAAAGAATTCAGGAGGTTAGTTATTAAGCTAATCATGGAGGGACCAGAGAAAGGCAAAGCCCAATGCAAGGAAATCCAAAAAGCGATACAAAAATTGAAGGGAGAAATAGTCAATGAAATAGATAGCTTAAAAAAAAAATTAAAAAGGCTGGGCATGGTGGCTTACACCTGTAAGCCCAGCACTTTGGGAGGCCAAGGCAGGCAGATCATAAGGTCAAGAGATCGAGACTATCCTGGTTAACACGGTGAAACCCCATCTCTACTAAAAATACAAAAAAAAAAAAAAAATTAGCTGAGCATGGTGCCAGGTGCCTATAGTCCCAGCGACTTGGAAGGCTGAGGCAGAAGAATGGTGTCAACCAAGGAGGCGGAGCTTGCAGTGAGCTGAGATCACACCACTGTGCTCCTGCCTGGGTGACAGAATGAGACTCTGTCTCAAAAAAATAAAAATAAAATAAATAAAAATAAAAAAATCAGGAAACTTTGGACACACTTTTAGAAATGTGAAATGCTCTGGAAAGTCCCAGCAATAGAATGGAACAAGTAGAAGAAAGAAATTCAGAGCTCAAAGACAAGGTCTTTGAATTAACCCAATCCAACAAAGACAAAGAAAAAAGAATAAGAAAATATGAACAAAGGCTCCAAGAAGTCTAGGACTATGTTAAACTACCAAACCTAAGAATAATTGGTGTTACTGAGGAAGAAGACAATTCTAAAAGCTTGGAAAACATATTTGGGGGAAAAATTGAGGAAAACTTCCCGAACCTAGATACAGACCTAGACATCCAAATACAAGAAGCACAAAGAACACTTGGGAAATTTGGCACAAAAAGATGTTCTCCAAGGCACATTGTCATCAGTTATCCAAAGTTAAGATGAAGGAAAGAATCTTAAGAGATGTGAGACAGAAGCACCTGGTAACCTATAAAGGAAAACCTATCAGATTAACAGCAGATTTCTCAGCAGAAACCCTACAAGCTAGAAGGGATTGGGGCCTTATCTTTAGGTTCCTCAAACAAAACAATTATCAGCCAATAATTTTGTATCCAGCAAAACTAAGCATCATATATGAAGGAAAGATACAATCATTTTCAGACAAACAAATGCTCAGAGAATTTGCCACTACCAAGCCACCACTACAAGAACTGCTAAAAGGAGCTCCAAATCTTGAAATGAATCCTGGAAACACATTGAAACAGAACCTCTTTAAAGCATAACTCACACAAGGCCTGCAAAACAAAAATACAAACTAGTAAGCAAAAGCAAAAAACAAAAACAAAAAACCAAACTACACAGGCAACAAAGAGCACAATGAATGCAATGGTACCTCATATTTCAATACTAACACTGAATGTAAATGGCCTAAATGCTCCACTTAAAAGATACTGCAGAACTGCAGTATGGATAAGAATTCACCAATCAATTATCTGCTGCCTTCAGGGGACTTACCTAACACATAAGGACTCACATAAACTTAACGTAAAGGGGTGGGAAAAGGCATTTCATGCAAATGGACACCAAAAGTGAGCAAGCATGCAAATGGACACCAAAAGCAAGCAGGAGTAATTAATCTTATATCAGACAAAACAAACTTTAAAGCAACAGTGGTTGGCTGGGCGCGGTGGCTCACGCCTGTAATCCCAGCACTTCGGGAGGCCGAGGTGGGCAGATCACGAGGTCAGGAGATCGAGGTCATCCTGGCTAACATGGTGAAACCCCATCTCTATTAAAATACAAAACAAAATTAGCCGGGCGTGGTGGCAGGCGCCTGTAGTCCCAGTGACTCAGGAGGCTGAGGCGGGAGAATGGCGTGAACCCAGGAGGCGAGGTTGCCGTGAGCTGAGCGAGACTCTGTCTCAAAAAAAAAAAGCAACAGTGGTTAAAAGAGACAGAGACATTAGATCATGGTAAAAGTCCCTGTCCAACAGGGAAATATCACAATCCTAAACATATGTGCACCTAACATTGAAGCTCCTAAATTTATAAAACAATTACTAATAGACCTAAGAAATGAAATAGACAGCAACACAATAATAGTGGAGGACTTCAATACTCCACTGACAGCACTAGACAGGTCATCAAGAGAGAAAGTCAACAAATAAACAATGGATTTAAACTATACCTTGGAATAAATTGACTTAACAGATATATACAGAACATTTCATCCAACAACTGCAGAATACACATTCTATCCAACAGCACATGAAACTTTCTCCAAGATAGACCATATGGTAGGCCACAAAACGAGCCTCAATAAATTTAAGAAAATTGAAATTATATCAAGCATTCTCTCAGACCACAGTGGAATAAAACTGGAAATCAACTCCAAAAGGAACCTTCAAAGCCATGCAAATAAATGGAAATTAAATAGCCTGCTCTTGAATGAGCATTGGATCAAAAACTAAATCAAGATGGAAATTTAAAAATTCTTCAAGCTGAATGACAATAATGACACAACCTATCAAAACTTCTGGGATATAGCAAAAGTGCTGCTAAGAGGAAAGTTTATAGCCCTAAACACCTACATCAAAAAGTCTGAAAGAGCACAAACAGACAATCTAAGGTCACACCCCAAGAAACTAGAGAAACAAGAACAAACCAAACCCAAACGCAGCAGAGGAGAGGAAATAACCAAGATCAGAGCAGAACTAAATGAAATTGAAACAAACAAAAAAATTACAAAAGATAAATGAAAGAAAAGCTGGTTCTTTGAAAAGATAAATAAAATTGATACACTGTTAGCAAGANAAGATACTGCAGAACTGCAGTATGGATAAGAATTCACCAATCAATTATCTGCTGCCTTCAGGGGACTTACCTAACACATAAGGACTCACATAAACTTAACGTAAAGGGGTGGGAAAAGGCATTTCATGCAAATGGACACCAAAAGTGAGCAAGCATGCAAATGGACACCAAAAGCAAGCAGGAGTAATTAATCTTATATCAGACAAAACAAACTTTAAAGCAACAGTGGTTGGCTGGGCGCGGTGGCTCACGCCTGTAATCCCAGCACTTCGGGAGGCCGAGGTGGGCAGATCACAAGGTCAGGAGATCGAGGTCATCCTGGCTAACATGGTGAAACCCCATCTCTATTAAAAATACAAAAACAAAATTAGCCGGGCGTGGTGGCAGGCGCCTGTAGTCCCAGTGACTCAGGAGGCTGAGGCGGGAGAATGGCGTGAACCCAGGAGGCGAGGTTGCCGTGAGCTGAGCGAGACTCTGTCTCAAAAAAAAAAAGCAACAGTGGTTAAAAGAGACAGAGACATTAGATCATGGTAAAAGTCCCTGTCCAACAGGGAAATATCACAATCCTAAACATATGTGCACCTAACATTGAAGCTCCTAAATTTATAAAACAATTACTAATAGACCTAAGAAATGAAATAGACAGCAACACAATAATAGTGGAGGACTTCAATACTCCACTGACAGCACTAGACAGGTCATCAAGAGAGAAAGTCAACAAATAAACAATGGATTTAAACTATACCTTGGAATAAATTGACTTAACAGATATATACAGAACATTTCATCCAACAACTGCAGAATACACATTCTATCCAACAGCACATGAAACTTTCTCCAAGATAGACCATATGGTAGGCCACAAAACGAGCCTCAATAAATTTAAGAAAATTGAAATTATATCAAGCATTCTCTCAGACCACAGTGGAATAAAACTGGAAATCAACTCCAAAAGGAACCTTCAAAGCCATGCAAATAAATGGAAATTAAATAGCCTGCTCTTGAATGAGCATTGGATCAAAAACTAAATCAAGATGGAAATTTAAAAATTCTTCAAGCTGAATGACAATAATGACACAACCTATCAAAACTTCTGGGATATAGCAAAAGTGCTGCTAAGAGGAAAGTTTATAGCCCTAAACACCTACATCAAAAGTCTGAAAGAGCACAAACAGACAATCTAAGGTCACACCCCAAGAAACTAGAGAAACAAGAACAAACCAAACCCAAACGCAGCAGAGGAGAGGAAATAACCAAGATCAGAGCAGAACTAAATGAAATTGAAACAAACAAAAAAATTACAAAAGATAAATGAAAGAAAAGCTGGTTCTTTGAAAAGATAAATAAAATTGATACACTGTTAGCAAGATTAATCAAGAAAAGAAGAGAGAAAATCTAAATAACCCCACTAAGAAATGAAACAGGAGATATTACAACTGACACTACTGAAATACAAAACATTATTCAAGGCTACTATGAACCCCTTCATGCACATAAACTAGAAAACCTAGAAGAAATGGATAAATTCCTGGAAAAATACAACTCTCCTAGTTTAAATCAGGAAGAATCAGATACCCTGAACAGACCAATAATGAGCAGCAAGATTGAAATGATAATTTAAAAATTACCAACAACAAAAAAGTCCAGGACCAGACAGATTCACAGCAGAATTCTACCAGACATTCAAAAGAATTGGTACCAATCCTTTTGACACTATTCCACAAGTTAGAGAAAGAAAGAACCCTCACTAACTCATTCTATGAAGCCAGCATCACCCTAATACCTAAACAAGGAAAGGACACCACCAGAAAAAGAAAACTACAGACCAATACCCTTGATGAACATAGATGCTAAGATCCTTAACAAAATACTAGCTAACCAAATCCAACAACATATCAAAAAGATAATCTACCATGATCAAGTGGGTTTCATGCCAGGGATGTAGGGATGGTTTAAAATACATAAGTCAATAAATGTGATATACCACATAAACAGAATTAACAATAAAAATCACATGATCATCTCAATAGATGCAGAAAAAACATTCAACAAAATCCAGCATTCCTTTATGATTAAAACTCTCAGCAAAATCAGCATACAAGGGACATACTTCAAGATAATAAAAGCCATCTATGACAACTCCACAGCCAACATAATACTGAATTGGGAAAAGTTGAAACATTCCCTCTGAGAACTGGAACAAGACAAGGATGCCCACTCTCACCACTCCTCTTCAACATAGTACTGGAAGTTCTAGCCAGAGCAATCAGACAAGAAAAGGAAATAAAGGGCATCCAAATCAGTAAAGAGTAAGTGAAACTGTCCCTTTTTGCTGATGATATGATCATTTACTTTGAAAACCGTAAGGACTCCTCCAGAAAGCTCCTGGAACTGATAAAAGAATTCAGCAAAGTTTCTAGATACAAGATCATTATACACAAATTAGTAGCTCTTCTATACACTGACAACAACCAAGCAGAGAATCAAATCAAGAACTCAACCCCTTTTATAATAGCTGCAAAAAAAAATAAAAACAAAGCACACAGTAATATATCTAACCAAGGAGACGAAAGACCTCTACAAGGAAAACTACAAAACACTGCTGAAAGAAATCATAGGTGACACAAACAAATGGAAATGCATCCCATGCTCATGGATCGATAGGATCAATGTTGTGAAAATGACCATACTGCCAAAAGCAATCTAAAAATTCAATGCAACTCCCACCAGCATACCACCATCATTCTTCACACAGTTAGAAAAAAAAATTCTAAAATTCTTATGGGACCAAAAAAGCCTGCATAGTCAAAGAAAGACTAAGCAAAATGAACAAATATGGAGGCATCATACTACCTGATTGCAAACTATACCATAAGGGCATAGTCACCAAAACAGTATGGTATGGGTATAAAAATAGGCACATAAACCAATGGAACATAATAGAGAACCCAGAAATAAACCCAAATACTTAGAGCCAATTGATTTTCAACAAAGCAAACAAAAACAAAAAGTGGGGAAAGGACAACCTTTTCAACAAATGGTGCTGGGATAATTGGCTAGCCATGTGTAAGAGAATGAAATTGGATCCTCATCTTTCACCTTATACAGAAATCAACTCAAGATAGATTAAAGAATAAAACCTAAGTCCTGAAACTATAAAATTCTAGAAGATAACATTGAGAAAACCCTTCTAGACATTGGCTTAGGCAAGGATTTCATGACCAAGAACCCAAAAGCAAATGCAATAAAACAAAGATAAATAGCTGGGACCTAATTAAACAAAATAGCTTTTGCATGGCAAAAGGAATAGTCAGCAGAGTAAATAGACAACCCACAGAGTGGGAGAAAATCTTCACAATCTATACATCTGACAAAGGACTAATATCCACAATCTACAACAAACTCACACAAATTAGTAAGAAAAAAAAACAATCCCATTAAAAGCGGCCTAAGGACATGAATAGACAATTCTCAAAAGAANAGCCAATTGATTTTCAACAAAGCAAACAAAAACAAAAAGTGGGGAAAGGACAACCTTTTCAACAAATGGTGCTGGGATAATTGGCTAGCCATGTGTAAGAGAATGAAATTGGATCCTCATCTTTCACCTTATACAGAAATCAACTCAAGATAGATTAAAGAATAAAACCTAAGTCCTGAAACTATAAAAATTCTAGAAGATAACATTGAGAAAACCCTTCTAGACATTGGCTTAGGCAAGGATTTCATGACCAAGAACCCAAAAGCAAATGCAATAAAAACAAAGATAAATAGCTGGGACCTAATTAAACAAAATAGCTTTTGCATGGCAAAAGGAATAGTCAGCAGAGTAAATAGACAACCCACAGAGTGGGAGAAAATCTTCACAATCTATACATCTGACAAAGGACTAATATCCACAATCTACAACAAACTCACACAAATTAGTAAGAAAAAAAAACAATCCCATTAAAAGCGGCCTAAGGACATGAATAGACAATTCTCAAAAGAAGATGTACAAATGGCCAATAAACTTATGAAAAAATGCTCAACATCACTAATGATCAGGGAAATGCAAATCAAAACCACAATGTAATCCCACCTTACTCCTACAACAATGGCCATAATCAACAAATCAAAAAAAAAAAAAAAAGTAGATGTTGGCCAGGATAGAGTGAACAGGGAACACTTCTACACTACTGGTGGGAATGTAAACTAGTACAGCCACTATGGAAAACAGTGTGGAGATTCCTTAAAGAACTAAAAGTAGAACTACCATTTGACCCAGCAATCCCATTACTGGGCATTGATCCAGAGGAAAATAAGTCATTATTTGAAAAAGATACTTGCACACGCATGTTTACAGCAGCACAATTCACAATTGCAAATCATGGAACCAACCCAAATGTCCATCAATCAACTAGTGGATAAAGAAACTATCTGCATAGATAGACAGATACTAGATAGACACATGCATACACTGGAATACTAAGCAGCCATAAAAATGAATGAATTAACATCTGCAGTGATGTGGATGAGATTGGAGACTATTATTCTAAGTGAAGTAACTCAGGAATTGAAAACCAAACATCATATGTTCTCAATGATATGTGGGAGCTAAGCTATGAGGATGCAAAGGCATAAGAATGATACAATGGACTTTGGGGACTTGTGGGGAAGAGTGGAAAGGGGGCAAGGGATAAAAGACTACAAATATGGTGCACTGTATACTGCTCGGGTGATGGGTGCAACAAAATCTCAAAAATCACCACCAAAGAACCAAATACCACCTGCACTCTAATAACTTACAGAAAAATAAAATTAATGATAATAACAATAATTAATAGGGTCTCTAGAAACATCCAAAAGTAACCAGTGATCTTGTTGTTTGTTTAAAATATCATTACGGACTCAAGGGATTTTAACATATTTGATGTATTTCAATATATTGCACATATTATTTCTTTTGATGTTAAACTTCCCATATTTACCCTTTGGAAGCAATTTCATATTGTTCATAAGTTAATTTTACATGGCTCCAAGGGCCTTTGATAGCTTCCTTGCTTTCTGATGCAATGAGATGCTCTAATGAGATGCAATGAGACACATAACTCATCTAATGTGTTTTTTGTCCCACACTTATAATCATCCATTTCTCAAAGAAACCCAAACTCCTTAGTAAGAAATTACATTTGGAGACCACAATTTGGATGTTAAGAGTCCTCCTTGTTACTGGGTTGATCATTCTGTCTAGACTTTTTCAGTGGACACAACTAACTTATTTTTTGTTACTGAAAGAAAATATATCAGGAGTTTATTTTACTTATATCTTTCCTCTCTAATGAGTAAAAGCCTCAGTTCCTAATGACATCGGAATTATTTCTTATACTACATACACATATAAGTGGGTGTGTATGCATATATCTATATCTATATGACAAAGAAGGGACATGAGCAGGAACTGTGTTTTTATGTCAGAGGCTAGTAGGACATAAGTAGGAGGGACACTTAAGGAGGAGCTTCTGGAGGAAGACAAGGAAAGATGGAGGACAGAAAGAAAATTAAGGAGTGAGACAGCCTTTACATGGAATACTTTCTGAATGCAAAATTGTAGTCTTGTGCCCAAGATAAAGATGTTTATATACCAGTAAACAACTTGCTGAGAGTAAGAAACTCTAATACCATGTACCTTGACCATCCCCCAGAATAACAGCAAACCTTTATATAGCATACCATATGCCAGGCATTATCTAAGTAATTATATAAACTCATTCAATCATACAACACTAAGAGGCATTATCATTATCTCCATTTTATAAAAGAAAACATCGAAATAGAGACATTAAGCCATTTGCCCAAGGTGAAATCACTAGTGAATAGCAGTGCTAAGATCCAACCTGGATATTTTGACCTTAGAATGCCTTCATGATGCCATATAACTCTCAAGATAGGGTATTAAAGACCATCACGTGAACACATGCAAATATTCACACATACAAGCAAATGTAAATGATTTGAGAAAGTGAAGTACTGGTAATCCCAAGTTATAAACATCTCACTGCAAAATAGGATTTTGAAAACCCATGAGATTTCTACACAAATCAGCACAACTTGTAGAGCCAAAAGAGCATGTAGGAATTAGAATTAAAACTCAGAAAGAGAGAGAAACAGATGAATGACAGATAGATAGATAGATAGATAGATAGATACATACATACATACATACATACATACATACATACATAGATACTAGATAGATACATACATACATGTATTTATCTATCCATTTATTCATTCATTCTTCATTTCACAAATGAAGACACTGACAGAGTAACGAAGGTTAAATAAGTAAGTCTGAAAAGTCAATGAATCCAGAGTCATGTGGTCCAAAGACTTTGCAATGCCTTTAGCGTTGAGGAAGCCAGTGTGACAGAGGTGATGGGTGGCCAGCTTTGAACATGGGATCTAGGCTGTCTCCTCTCAAGATGCAGCACTAATGGTATCCATGAGGCTTTCCTTCTCAGCAGAGAATTCAATCCAACTATATCACTAAAATCAGCCAGAAATAGTCCATTTGTAAAAAGTCATCTCAGCATAATAGGTGAGAGGGGGAAATCCCTAATACAAGCCAGAGCAGGTGCAGGAAGCCATCCACCTGCTTCCTTCATCTCAAACAGGCAATCATCACAGTTTCACTGCCAGGATGTGTGAGAAGCAGGGCCTACAGCTGGGCAGCCCTCATGCCAAGAGTGCATAAACCCAAAATGGAAGCTGGAGGGAAAAGAAAGGCAGGCTTAGCACATCGGTCCTCCCACTTGCTCCCCATTGGAGTTGGAGCTGGGGAGAGCAGACGTAAAAACATCACCAGCTGGTGTGTTTCCTGGCAGGGACTGCAGCCGTAGCCTTGCCCGCCCCCAGACATAATACTGCAGCAAACAACTTCCATCTGTAGCTCCATTTCCTTTATTTACTAGCACTACTAGGCAGGAGAAGAGAACAAACCAATATTTTGGAGGCCCATCAGGAGCTGGGCGTTGCCTCCAGCAGAATAGGGTTGATGGATGGTAGACAGTCAACAGACAAAGCTTCATTATACTTGTAAACCCAGATATGAAACAAATGATTATTTTGCATCACTGCTGCAGCGCCTGCTCTCAGCACCCGCCCTCATGCCTACCCTGTTCACACTTCTGTCTCTCAACAGCCCCAGCAGTTCAGCTGAGCTGAGAGAATGAGGAGGAAGCCCTTGGCGATGGAACTTCTAGACAAGCCAAAGCCTGCCTGGCAGGGCTGGGAGCAGATTGAGGAAGACACCACCACCCACCCGCGCCCCCCTTGCTGCCGCCTTCATGTTGCCTTGATCTTCTATTCCCAGCTGACATTTTGGTCACTCATCTCTGATGGAAGAAACCTCAGTCTCTTACTTGGTCTTTCCTGGACAACCCTTTAATAGGCAGCAAGAAAAAGAGATGAGAGAAAGTGATTTTTCATCCCTGACTTGACATGATTTTTTTTCCTTTTAACAATTTATCCATACCTCTCCTCTCTGTTTCTCTCCTTTCATATACTCACATACTATCTGCCTCTCTGCATAGCAAAGCAACCTTTTGGGCAGTTCTCTAAGAAGATCCCAAAAGCAAGGAAAAGAAGAATCACAATAGCTCCTTCCCCAGTTCAATTCAGCAAACTTTTCTGAGCACCAGCGCAGGTGCGAGGCACAGTGAGAGGCAAGATGAAGAATGGGGATTACTCCATCCTCATCTGACCAATTTAGAATCCAGTACGTGCACAAACAGGAAAAATCCAATATGTTCATTGTCTGTGTGTTCCATAATCATTTACTGAGCACCTTTTATCAAAAAGAGAAAACTTATTTAAAGTAAACTGGATTCTCTATCATAACACCAGTGAAGGCTGGCAAAATGTTTTCCTCATGTGATGGCTTGAATTTAAAGAATTTTAATTTATGTGCATCATTATTCAATCCAACATTTGTCCTTTTGTATCCATTAGATCTTGTGAAGGATACAAAGATAATCAAGTTGTGCATCTAAGTCTTAAGATGCATAAAATTGAGTGGGTCTATGTCTTCCAATACACAAAGTCAAGTGGAGATAACAAATATACAAGTATAAGCAAATAACACTAACTTCAGTGCAATGTATACTAAAGGATAGGGAATGACTTACTGAGCAGCTACTATGTGCCTGGTGCTTTACCCATGTGATTAGTAAAGCATCTTTTGGTGATATTTACTCTTCGTGTAATCTATGGTCTAAGCCTGGTGATATGGTATTGAGAGTGACACAAACATGTAATTACAATGTAACAGGAAGAAGTGACAGAGAAAATATAAGAGAATAGCCAGGACATCTAATCTGATTTGGGAAATCAAAGAAGGCTTCCAGGAAGAAGTGACTTCTGAGCTGAGTCCTGAAGAATGAGTCAGCCAAATAAATCAGAGGAGGAGACTGCTTTTGGCAGAGAAAATAACATGTACCAAGTCCCAAAGGCAAGGGGGAGACTTATGTTCCTCATCCAATAAGAGAAGAAGCTGAGTTTCAAATGAGTTATTTAACTTACCCAAGATCACACAGTTGGTGAGTGACTGAAGTTGGATTTGGATCCAGCGTATCTACCACCTGTAAATGTTAATAACAGGGGAAGAGAGAGATTTTGATTGATGACATAGAGAAGCCTTTGATGAATTGGGTTTTGAAGAACAAAGTAAAAATGGAAAGGGAAGAATTGATAGAAACCAAGGGAGTGTTGAGGGGCAGCAAATCCCAGTTTGACTGGAATGTAGAGTGATGTAGGGTTGGGAGGAGGTGCTTTGAAAAATTAAGTTGGAAAGGTGGAAATGTTTTAGATGGAAAGACCCATCAACCGAGTAAAAGATACCTCATTCCCACCAGCAGGATTATTAAGTCAATAAGGCATTGGACACTTTAAGTGTCAGACGAAAAGAGAAGACAAAATACTGAATGCTGCAGTATAGCGACAGAGGAGCCCTGTAATGAGAGGCACTCCTCTGACCTGAGGTGACTGAACACAGAATCTTCAATGTGTCCAAGGGAAGGGGACCCAGAGCTACTGGTAGACTATCACTCCCAGAATGCCTTTCAGTGATCCACCTTCTCAGTCCACTCTTCCTTCTACTCTTCTTCCTTTTTTTTGCTTTGTTCCTTCTTTCCTCCCTTACTGTCAAAATCATATTTGAATCTATTGTTTGTTGGGATAGATATGTCTGCTTGAATAACAAAGAGGTTTTATAACAAAGCCACCAAGAGAACAAATTGCTTCAAAACCAGGTTTGATGGACTATCTTAATGTGTGTTGGACTTCTCATGATTGTGTCTGGCTACCAAGCAAATAATAGTAAAAAAATTAAAACTCATTCCTCCAAATTCATGTTTTAAGAGCAAATTAATAATGAAAGATCTCTTTACAGCACAAAAAAAGAAAGGATTTTTTATTTACTATTGTTTGTTGTCTAACTCTAGCAAACCTGAAGTTCATGTGAAAGAAAAGGTGCAAATGGCCCAAAATCTCCTAAAGGAAGGCAAGGACCTGAGAGGTCAATGGCTGAGTAGCACCTGCTAGCAATTACCAATCGACCCTCTTCAGAGGCAGGATAATGGAAATCCAAATGGTATAGGTTTTACAACCAGTAGAACTGTGGGCCCCACCAAGCTCTCTAAGCTTGGCAAATCACTTCTTTCTTGATCTCATTTGGAAAATGGGGACACTGCTTCACATCTTCTTACAAGATGGTTTTAAGTATTAAATAAGATGATGCATACCAATTCCTAGCTCAGGGCTTGGAACATGAAGGTATTCAATAATAGATGCCCCCTCCACAGTCACCCCCAGCCCCATGCTCATTCCCACTTCTCCCATAAGTCTTTGTACATATTTCTATTTTACAGCACTTATAACAGTGCATTTTAGTTTTTAGATTACTGGTCTGTCTCTACTACTAGATTTGAGCCACTCAAGAATATCAGCCATGGCTCATACATTTATCTTTGATAACCAATAAAGTGAATAGTAATTGTTCAATTAACCATTTCTCACATGGTTGAGTTTAAAAGCTCTCAACTCAGTTAAGGATCTAAAACTGACATTTCAAAAAATAACCACAAGCCAGGGTATAACTTGGTGCTAAACTCTGTGGTACAACAGACTTCTCAGAGGTGTTGAAATTCAAGGCAGAAGGAAAAGATGGGGTAGCATCAAGGGGCTTTCATGAGGGAAGGAGAACCTGAGAAAGGCTAGAAGATTGGGCAGCCCTGAATGAAATGAGGACAGCCACTTGAAAAAGGATGAAAATGGGCAAGAGTATGGAGGCAGAAGTGTGCATGTCACATTCACGGCACAGGAAGAAGACTGCTATGATGTGCTCAGGACCAGGAAACAAGGGTGTTTGGAGTTAACGTCATAAAAATAGGGAACCACAGGGGTGTCAAAGGAGGGAGTAACTTGAGTTGCTGATGTTTAATCAAGGTCAGTGGGCACAAGGTATGAAGTTTCTAAACATCTGGAGGAGGGATGTTACTTTGCCTGAAGTTGCTGGAGAAGGAAGTTCATGGAAAGGGAGTGGGAGCCCCAGAGCTTCCTACTCAAGAAGCTCATTAGTACTAGGGGGTCAGTTCCCATCATGATGCAATTGTGTTCACAACAGGAGGCCTCCCTTAGGATCAGCAAGTGCCAGCAGCTCAGCTCAGCATCCTAGTGGACCAAGTAGCCCAGGGGCTCTGATGAGAGAGGATCGCTCCTCAACTCAAAGGCAACTTCAGAAGGACACTGTCCCAAAACCAGCCCAGGCCTTACAAGAAAGAATGACAAAGAGCAAGTTGAAATGAGTTTTAGGAAGGAACACTTTGTTGGAAGTGAAGAATCCATTTAAAAAAAGAGCCATAAATGTGAGAAAGACACAATAATTAAGACAGTAAAGATCTATTCTGGGGGCAAAGCACTTTCATATAGAGCATCACATTTCACTTACTCAGCAACCCAGTGAGACAGACCTTATTTCCATTTCACAGATGAAGTGAGGCTGGCGATGGTATGTGACTCTCCCAAGAGTGCCCAAGTAAATAATGGAGCTGGCATCAGACTTCCAGTGTTGCATTTCCTAAATCCACTGTGTACTTCTTTGAACCAAGCTGCCTGCCTCCAGAGGAATGGAAGTGTATTGAGCCCAAAACATAACTCAGAGGAGGAAAGGAGACAGAAAACTAACCCACACCACTGAAACCCATAGAAGCAATAGTGTGTAATTCTTGGCTAATGACCAACTCACAGGTAAACTGTGTCTTAGCTCCCTTGGGTAAGAAAAGTAAGATGTGCCTTCCAGTGCCTTCACTGGCTGCAATTTTAGGTGGGAGATGTTGATGGGAAGGCCTACAAAGATCCTCCTGTGTGGGGAGATTTTTTCAAAGAATGTTAAAGTATCATAATTGCTTGGTTCTCCTGAGAATTGCCTGTCTCACAGTCTCACTTATTACCATTTCCAAATAACTTTAAAATGTTCCTTCCTTTGTGATTGTCTGAAAATTGAACAAATTGAAAGGACCCTCTTCTCCACCCATTACTGCAACCCACAACTAGGTTTTCTTACAAAGCACAAAGAAAGAAAGAAGAAAGGGCATCTTTCCTTTCCAACAGGGAAAATAAATTGTGAGACGATATGAAATTACACTGTTACTATTTTAAGCCTCACTATAAATCCATGTCTGCTGCATTAGCTTAGAGTTGGTATACACATGGTTGAGCTAATCTGAGAGAGTCTCATTATTCTACATACGAGCAAAAAGAACAGACTCAGGCCTCTAACCAGCAGGGAGAGCTTGAGTGAGTAATGTAACCCTTGCTGGTCCCTGTCATGCCTGTTTCCCAGGCATGTTGACACATAAACAAGAGCTTTGAAATCTATAAACCATCATGTCAGTATAAATTATTATTATCACTGTGGTTAAAAACAACAACAGCACTTATTTTAACTTCAATTTGTAATTTTATGCCATATTCAGTTTGGGGTCTATTCTGGTCTGTAGCCTTTGGAATCTCTGTGGTCGGTTACAGCAAAGCTAGAGAAAGTCTGACTCTAGGCAGGCAGGATCTGGAGGCTTCCCAATTATCACGGAGCCTTCAGTTACATAATCGCACTGGTTAGGATTTTTACATCTGATTGCAATAGTAATTCCTGCAACCATAGAAACACACAGAAATAAAACAAGGTGATTATAGATTTAGAGTCATACAGGCCATGATTTAAATTATTTCTCTACTACGTATTAGCTAAATGATATAGGCTAGTTATGTATCCTTTCTGGATTTCAGTTTTTTCACCTTAAAAAAAAAAACAAGCAATTAAAAAGGATCCTATTAACAAATGTATTTAAAGTACCCACATAATGGATGTCACACAGTAAATGCTAAAGACATGTTAATTCCCTACCATTTATGCATATATATATTTGTATATATGCTCTTTCCTCCATAATGTACCAAAATAGAAATTACATTATTCAGTCTACACATTCTCAAATTACCAGGGACTGCTTCTTTCAGATGTTTATTGTATACCTTGTATGTGCTAGAACTGTGCTGGATCCTAGGCATACGAATGTGAATAAAATAATTTTCAAAGTATATAATAGTAAATGAATGCAATCAAGCTGAGTCTACACTATTTAGTGAAGTATCAAAGCATACTCTATTGTGTAATGGAGATTCCCTATTAGGCTGCCTCAGTGAAAACAAGATGATAATGTCCAAGTACTTAGAGTTGGGTCTGTCTTGGTGATTATCATAATTTTTAGCACCTAGCAGAAAGGATAATGTTTGTCAAGCAAATCTGTTAGTAAACGGGAAAAACAGTAAGTAATTAACATAATACATGAGTGGCTACCTCTAATGTGTTGGATAACATCTTCCTCCTGCCAACTGAATCCCCTTTCATTCTATACCTTTAAGATGCAAGAATTGCTTAGGGAGGATCTTGTATTGCGGGTGATTGGAGAACTAAATGGAAATTACCAAATGCTGAGTCCAAACCTCTCCTTCTCCAGATCTTAACTAAAATCACACAGCTAGATGGGAAGGGAATCAATATCAACCCCAGAGAGTTGGCTCTCCCCATCCAGAGCTCTTTTTGTGATAGCTTTAAACCTACATTTAACTAAGTATCTACAAACTGAAATTTTCCCTCCCATAACTTCAGACAGCACACTCTAAAAGAAATCACTTGAACACCAAACAAATTCTACACAAAACAAGACACATTGTGCCATGTTTCAAGAAGGTGACCTACCAAACAGGCAGCCAGCTTCAGAGAACCCACCATACTTTTTGATGTCCAGTTCCAAGAATATGAGAGATTCTGTTTAGCCTCACTCATCTGTAGTAACCAGGAAAAGGACAGTCTAAACCAGTGCCCTTCATTCTCATTTTAAGCCAATTTTGCCTTCTATGCAAAAGCCAGAAGAAGAAGGGAATTGTGAGTTTTTGGTTCTTTCTCCCATTATTCGGAATAGCTCTTGCACAGTAAGCATCTTCATTACCATTCCAGTACCACCATCCCCTCACAGAACCACTGGACAATTGAGGGACTCAATGTGTACACCCCAACTTCCTGACTACTCATACAAACAACATGACCTCCTGCTCATTGAGCTCTGTGCTGAGTGTTCCATATATATCTTCTAGTCCTCGCAACAGTTCTACATATGAGTAATGGTATCATCTTACCAATGAAGAAACTACAGTTTAGTAGGTTCCCTCATTTGTGGTGCTGTGAGGTGTAGTTTTGTTTAGTGTGCCACCTCCTGGCTTGTGTCCAACCAACTTAAACCATTACAGCTATTTATATAAAACGATAACCCACTTCAGCAAAGGAGAAAATAATAGCTAATTCTATGGCCTATAACATCCTGGCTAACCAGAGATCCTGAGTCTGTCCACATGACAACTTCACTGCTATCACAACCAGCATTCAAGAAAACCAGTGCACTAAACAAAACTACAACCAAGGACACTTACAGAGTCCACTTCATGCCTCTGCTACTTCCGCCAGATCACATGCTGGTAGCCATGACTGAGAAACCTGAAGACACATCACATCACAAGACTCTTTGCAGACACTCCCAAGCACCAGCCTAGAGCTGGGTAGCTTCACTGAGTGATTAGACCCAAAAGAGCAATAGCAATCACTGCAGTCTGGCTTTCAGGAAGAAAGGGGAAAGAGAAAAGCACGCATCTCTAGGGTAAAGGGAAAAGCACCACACCAAGGGAGCACCCTGTGGGACAAATGAATGTGAACAGCAGTCCTTGAACCCCAGATCTTTCCTCTGACATAGTCTACCCAAACGAGAAGGCACCAAAAAATAATTCTGGTAATAAGGCAAAGCAAAGTTCTCTCACCCCCAAAAGATCACACTAGCTCACCAGCAATGGATATAAACCAACAGGAAATCTCTGAATTGCCAGGAAAGGAATTCAGAAGGTTGATCATTAAACTACTTAAAGAGGCACCAGAGAAAGGTGAAAATCAACTTAAAGAAATTTTTAAAATAAGGCAGGATATGGATGAAAAACCTCCAGAGTAATAGATAGCATAAATAAAGAACAATTACCACGTCGGGAAATGAAAGACACACTTAGAGAAATGCAAACTACACTGGAAAGTTTCTACAATATAATTGAACTAGTAGAAAAAAGAACTTCAGAACTTGAGTACAAGGCTTTTGAATTAACCCAATCTGACAGAGACAAAGAAAAAAGGATAGAAAACAAAATAAACGAAGCCTCCAAGAAGTTTGGGACTATGCTCAATGACCAAACCTAAAAATAATTGGTTTCTTCAAGGAAGAAGAGGAATCTAAAAGTTTAGAAAACTTACTTGAGGGAAAAGGAACTCTTCCCTGGCCTTGCTAGAGATCTAGGCATCCAAATGCAAGAAACTCAAAGAATGCCTGAGAAATTCATTGCAAGAAAGATCACTGCCGAGGCACATAGTCATCAGGTTATCTAAGATTAAGATGAATGAAAGACTCTTAAGAGCTGTGAGACAAAAGCATCAGGTTACTTATAAAGGAAAACCTATCAGAATAACAACAGATTTCTCAGTAGAAACTCTACAAGCCAGAAGGGTTTGGGATCCTATCTTCAGCCTCTTTAAACAAAACTATTATCAGCCGAGAGTTTTGTATCTACAAGAACTAAACTTTATAAATGAAGGAAAGATACAGTCTTTTCCAGACCAACAAACGCTGAGAGAATTTGCCACTACCAAGCCAGCACTAGAAGAACTGCTAAAAGGAGTTAAATGTCTTGAAACAAAACCCCAAAGTACACCAAAATAGAACCTCCTTAAAGCATAAATCTCAGAAGGCCTGTAAAACAATAACACAATAGAAAAAAAAAAAAAGGCATTCAGGCAACAACTAGCACAATGAATAGTATAGTACCTCACATCTCAAAACTAATGCTGAATGTAAATGGTCTAAATATTCCACTTAAAATATATAGAATGACAGAATGGATAAGAATTCACCAACCAAGTATCTGCTGTCTTTAAGAGACTCACCTAACACATAAGGACTCACATATATTGCAGGTAAAGGGGTAGAAAAAGATATTTCATGTAAATGAACACCAAAAGTGAGCAGGAGATTCTTATACCAAACAAAAAAGACTTTAAAGAAACAACAGTAAAAAAAAAGACAAAAAGGGACATTATGTAACGATAAAAGGGCTAGTCCAATAGGAAAATATCACAATTCTAAATACATATGCACCTAACACTGGAGCTCCAAAATTTATAAAACAATTACTACTAGACCTAAGAAATGAGATAGATTGCAACACAATAATAGTGGGAGACGTCAATACTCCACTGACAGCATGAGACAGGTAATCAAGACAGAAAGTCAACAAAGAAACAATAGACTTAATGTCAATAAATGTGATGTACCACATAAACAGAATTAAAAACAAAAATGACATGATAATCTCAATAAACACAGAAAAAGCATTTGACAAAATCCAGCATTGCTTTATTATTAAAATCTTCAGCAAAATGGGAATAAAAGGGATATACCCCAAGGTAATATAAGCCATCTATGACAAACCTACAGCCAACACTATACTGAGTGGGGAAAAGTTGAAAGCATTCCCCTTAAGAACTGAAAGAAGACAAGGAGGTCCACTTTCATCACTTCTATTCAACATGGTACTAATCTTTGACAAATCAAATAAAAATATAAAGTGTCAAATGGACACCCTTTTCAAAAAATGGCACTGGGATAATTGCCAAGCCACATGCAGAAGAATGAAATCCTCATCACTCACCTTATACAAAAATTAACTCAAGGTGGATCAAAGGCTTAAATCTAAGACCTGAAACCATAAAAATCTGAAAGATAACATTGGAAAAGCCCTTCTAGACATTAGCCTAGGCAAAGACTTCACGACCAAGAACCCAAAAGCAAATGCAACAAAAACAAAGATAAATAGATGGGACTTAAAATAAAAATCTTCTGCAAAACAAAAGAAATACTCAGCAGATTAAACAGACAACCCACAGAATGGGAGAAAATCTTTGCAAACTCTGCATCTGACTAAAGACTAATATCCAGAATCTACAAAGAACTCAAACAAATCAGCAAGAAAAAAACAAATAATCCCATCAAAAAGTGAGCAAAGAACATGAATAGACAATTCTCAAGATATACAAATGGCCAATAAACTTATGAAAAAATGCTCAACATCACTAATATCAGGGAAATGCAAATCAAAACCACAATGTAATCCCACCTTACTCCTGCAACAATGGCCATAATCAAAACATCAAAAAACAGCAGATGTTGGCAGGGATGCAGTGAACAGGGTACACTTCTACACTGCTAGTGGGAATGTAAACTAGTACAGCCACTATGAAAAACAGTGTGGAGATTCCTTAAAGAACTAAAAGTAGAACTACCATTTGATCCAGCAATCCCACTACTGGGTATCTACCCAGAGGAAAAGAAGTCATTATTCAAAAAAGATGCACATGCATGTTTATAGCAGCACAATTCACAATTGCAAAATTGTAGAACCAACCCAAATGCCCATCAATCAATAAGTAGATAAAGAAACTGTGGTATAGATATACGATGGAATACTATGTAGCCATAAAAAGGAATAAATTAACAGCATTTGCAGTGACCTGGATGAGACTGGAGACTATTATTCTAAGTAAAGTAACTCGGGAATGGAAAACCAAGTATTGCATGTTCTCGCTGATATGTGGGAGCTAAGCTATGAGGACATGAAGACATAAGAATGATACAATGGACTTTGGGAACTTGGGGGAAAGGACAGGAGGAGGGTAAGAGATAAAAAACTACACATTGGGTACAGTCTACACTGCTTGAATGATGGGTGCACCGAAATCTCAGAAATCACCACTAAAGAACTTATTCATGTAAGCAACCACCTGTTCCCTAAAAACCTACTGAAATTAAAATAATAATAGTAATAATGTACTTCTAAGAAATGTCATACAGGTCAGTTAGTATTGTAGATCACATGGGAAAATATGGATCATTTAATAAATGCTGCTGAGAGAACCATTATATATCTTGGCAAATAAAACATAGTACATGCCTATATCACAGTACACACATATGTTAATTCTAAATAGTTTTCATATTCAAATATAGAAGGCAAAACTTTAAAACTATTTAAAACTATTTAAAAGAGCATACTTTGATGACGAAGGTTGGAGGCTATTTCTCAAACATGATGCATTTTGAATACTATAAAAGGAATACATGAGCCATTGATATATATCTATATAGTACATGTCAATTTTATATAACTTTATGCCTATGTGTAATATACATATATGTATTTATATATACGAATGAGAATATATGAAAATAAGTTTGTAAGAGAATATATTTGTAAAACAAAACCCACAAAGGATTAGTAGTCAGAATATATGAACATTTGCATAAGTCCATTAGAAAAACACAACCAAAACAGAAAAATAGGCCTACGTCATGAACAGGTATGGCACGCAAAATATAAATTGTCGAAAACATATAAGATACTGAACCTCATTAGAAATTAAGGAAGTATGAATTAAGACCAAAATAAGATATCTTTTTATACCCACTCATTTGGCAGAAATTAAGAAGATAATACCAAGTGTTGGTAACAGATATAACTGTTTAAGAAGACACTTTGGGTTAAGTGGAGCATGTTAATAATTCCAGGTGTTTAGATATGCTATGGCCTCTGCTTAGAATGTGTATCCTCAAGTTGTCTATCTAAAAGAACTATTACTTATGCTTTAAAAGCCTACGTTGATAACATCTACTTACTGAGACCTCCTCAAAATGCCAGAAGCAAAATCAATAATTTCTTTCTCTGTGCTGCCTATACAAAGTTGTATTATCCCCATATTACACTGTACTATAATTTTGTATTTATGTTTCTCCCCAAGTTAAACCAGTGACTTTTATAACAGAAAGCAAGGAAGGTTTCATTTTGCTGCCCCAGGGCTCAATATATGGCAAAAAGAGCACTGAAATGATGAGGACCCCCCAAGTCTTCCACGTCTCTTTCCATAACTACCATGCCCCCATTAATTCTGTGACAGTTGTAGGTTGTGGTCTGAGATTGCTTTCCATGGAAGCACTGGGCTCCTGCATACTTTTCTGCTTCTCTCTGAGCTTCACATATTGCAGCACTCACGGTTCTGATGCATTTTCATAAGACTCAACCCAAAAACCAAATCAATCGAGGAAACTTGTCCACATTTTGAATGGGATATCAATTTAAAATATCTCACTCGAGTTGACTTCAAACTCCAAAGCTAGTTTTTGTTTTAAAAGGACATTAACTTTCTAATTGTATGAATGCCTGTGGGAGACATTTTACCATCCAGGACTTGGATGAAGGTGACTGCCTGCCACCAATTAAGATGTATATTTGGTGTCTGGCAGCTTCCTGACCCACGCCTTCTGTCTCTTCATCACCAGGGACCATGTATTGAGTGGCAGATGCGGACAAAGCAGCAGTGACTTGGTGGTGCTGCAGCCTGTGTCATTTGGCTCTGTTTACCGCCAGCCCAGCTGCACCAGTCAGCAGCTATGACACTTGGGGAACAACAATTGCTTTTCCAAATCAATATATGAGACTTCAAGTCATAATAGAAAGAACATTGTAGAAGAAGCTCTGAGGTGGATTTCCAGCTCCACTACTCTGAAGTTCTGTGACTTCTTCAAAAAATCTCCCTGGACCTCACTGTCCCTGACTGGAAAGCAATAACTCTTCTGCCTACTTCCCCGAGGCAGAGAGAGATTTTAAGGACTAAATGTAACAATGAATTTAAACTGTCAGGTCCACACAGATACTAATTTAGCCAACATTTGTAATGCTTTCTATGTGCTAGATGTGACTCTACGGGCTTTATACTTGTTGATTAATTTCAGCCTACTAGTAATCATATGAGCTGAATACTATTAGTCCCATTTTAAATTTGAATAAAAAACAAGACACAAAACATTTGAGGAATTTGCTAAGATGACAGAGCCAGTAATGCAAGATCCAGGATCTGAGACCAAGCTTTAACCATGATGCTACATTGAACATCCTAGGAGTTGTTTTTCTGTTGCTTTAGATTTGCTTGTAATACTACCCATTACACCAAGAAATCAGTACCTTGCCCATGCCTCTACAACACCATTTGCCATTTTGTAATAACTTAGTTTTTATCTACCTCTCTTCTCCATTAGACTGTGAGCTCCTTATGGGTGGGAACTATATTGTACTCTTTTGTAATAGTCCCAGCACTGCATCCTGGGTCTGGTATATTGTAGGTAGGCACATTGCCCTCTAGAGATTTGTTAGCTGCATAGATGGAAGGGAGGGAAAGAATAAAGGTCAGGTGGGCAAAGTAGATGGATGGATGGAAGGAAGGATGGATGGATGGATGGATGGATGGAAGCATAGGTGGGCAGGTAGGTGGATGAAAGGATGGTGAGTGGGTGGATGGATGGACGGATTTTTGCAAGGATTGGTGGGTGGATGGATATCTGAGTAGATGATTAGATCAATCATAAATTGCCAATTGTATAGAGTAGTATCTCATCATTTTGAATCTAGAAATGTGTGTTTTCTCCATCCTCACTAGGTTTGCCCATAATTTTAAATTATTTTCTATCTTAAGTCATACATAACCCATTTACTATTGTCATAGTCTAAAACCCATAATATTTGAAAAAGACAAAAACTGTGACTGATTCAGCAAAGAGGAAAATATTGCTGCTACTTTTGGGAGCAGGGCTGATTCTAGAATTTTGCCTCATATTTTAGGCATTTTTGTACTTCAATCCCCTTCATCTGCAGGGGAAATGTTCCAAGACCCCCAGCGAATGCCTGAACTTATGAACAATACCAAACCCTATACACACTATGTGCTTTTCTACACATATAAACCTATAATGAAGGTTAATTTATGACTGAGGTACAGTAAGAGTTTAACAGTCATAACTAATGATAAAATAGAACAATTATAACAATCAGCTGAATAAATGTTGTGTAAATATGACCTCTCTCTTCTCTCTTTCTCTCTCTCTCTGTCTGTCCCCTACTCTTTCTAAATATATTATGCTCTACTCACCCTTCTCCTTCTTTGTGATCTGTTGATCTGATAACTAAGATAGCTACTGAGTGACTAAAGGATAAATGTCATATATACCACACGGATATGCTGGACAAAGGGATAATTTACATCTTGGACAGGACAAAGCAATAAGATGCAAACTTTCATCACTTTACTCAGAACAACATGCAATTTAAAACTTATAAGTTGATTATTTCTGAAATTTTTCATTAAATATTTTCAAACTGTGGTTGGCCATGGGTAACTGAAGCCCAGGAAAGTGAAATCAGGATAAGAGGAGACTACTGTTCTAGCCTTCTCTGAGCGCTTGGAGAATGAGAAAGTGTCTTGACTTCTTAGAACCCTCAGCACACCTGCTGCAAGGCAAAAGTAGACAAGCAATAAATTTGAGGTCAAAGTAATGAGTCACCCAAGGCCCTGCCTCCCCTCTGTCCTCTTTTCTAGTTACAACAAACAGGTATCTCCTTTGTGTCCTCTTTCCCTCCTTTCTAGGGAAGGTTGTGTGCATTTATTCTGTTCCTTTCTGTTCCACACCAGGTAAAGCTCTTTACCTGGACAGCTGCAGGTTTCAGTTGTCCCCTGACACCCCAGGCTGCCATAACCCCCACACTCTCAACATTAGCCTTATTGTGTTCTCTCAGACACTAGTACCAGCTGGACAGTACCCTCTCCCAAGAAGCCTGGGTCCTTAGCTTTTCCCCCAAGCTTCTAGGTTCTGATCCCACCCTCCTTCATTTTCCCAGTTAATATCCCTGTGTTACCTCAATGTTTCCCTCTGTCTGTTGAGTCCTCCAACCCCTATTTAACCCATTCTCTACATTAAGTTGCTCCTATTAAAATATCAGTTAGAGCTTCTGCTTTCCTGAATGAATCCTTACCGACTCAACTTACTATGTACCAGACACTATGCTAAGCCTTTAAACATATCATTACATTTGCTCTTTATGGAAACTCTATGGGTACATTGTCTTCTTTTCATGAGCAGGTAAACTGAGACACAGAGATAGTAAGGTTTTGACCAAGATCACACAAGTCTAAATTGCAGTAAGAGAAGCTTCTAAACTCAATGCAGTCCTGTCTAAAAGTAACTATTTGCATGAGACGTATGGTTCCTACAGTGAATTCGTGTCCTTGTTGCCAGGGTCCTTCTTAGAACCAAAAATATATGAAAAATTACCTGAATAAAGGAGTGTGGTGTCCTTGCCATCCACCCACAGATATCAATCGCACACAGATTTACTACCAACAGGTGGTTGCAATACAGGACTCAGACAGGAGTGTTCCTGGGACTCGTAAGACTAACACAGCCATCCAAGGTTATTTCCCACCTACACAGCTGAAAATGAATCAAATTCCAATAAAAAAATGATTATGTCTTTCCCTAGAGTTTCTCATTAAAAGAGCAAATAAACTTCATTGCGTTGGCTGGGAGCCACCACAGACCACAGTGTTTTCTTGTCCCTCATGATAGGTAGCACCTACTCTCTACCCTAGTGTTAATATTTCTTCTCCTTTTGTGCTTCTCTCTAGCTCACAGTCTCCTTCAGCGGTTTTCATTCCTTCTTTTTATTATCTTGACTTCCCATCTCTCTGTGAAACAAGTAAAATAAATTCTTGGAAAACAGCTTAAGCCTTTGAGGGAACGATTTGGGTGACTTTTTGAACTTTACACACACAAAAAAAATCCCAATACTGACTTGTCTCATCAAAAAGTTACTCATAACTCAAAATCTCTGAAACCCTAATAATTCTTCCGGTGTGTGTGTGTGTGTGTGTGTGTGTGTGTGTGTGTCTTGGGGGGAGTTGGCAATTGAAAGATGTGTGCTGGGTGTGTAATGACAAAATTACTCCTACTCAGGGCCACCTACCTTGGGAGATCTGTTGTGTTTCTCCTTTATAACAGAAATCTGATTAGCCATACTTTTATCTTTACATTCTATGCCATCTCCATCTATAAATAAATAATGTGTCTCACACGCCTATCTCCATTCTCTTACTATGATATTGCTTTTTTTGGTTTTGATAATCATTTCTAATCAAGCTGGGATTCTTGACTTTGGCATTAAATAGCCATTTTTAATGGGGTCCACTGATATCCCAAAAAAAAGGAAATGGTATAATTTCTTGTTAGAAAATGTATCACCAGACATTGAAATTTGTCTTGGAAGGAGCCTAGAACAAGCTAGGCATTCTGTCATTCCTTAACAGTCACCTTCTTTTGGTTGATAGCTATGTTCTGTGAGGATATTGTGGATGGCACCAGCAGCCACCTCAAATAATACCCCATCATTGCAGATGCTATGAAAGGTCCCTGTTGAGGAGGCAGAGAGTGTAATGTAATGGGAGTAAGATCAGCCTGGATAGGAATTCCATATCTGTGCTTTGCTTAACCTCTCAGAGCCTCAGCTATTTCATAATATAAAATGGAAATAATTCCTACTCTCCGTAGTTAGCAAAAGGGAGTTATTATTAAAGATGATATACATAATTATACCACATACCATATTAGATACACATATGAGCACATTTAATTCATACAGAAATTCCTCAAGTCAGGCATTAATCAGCATCTTCTATTTTACATATGAAGAAACTGAATCTCCAGTAGCTAATTAAGGTTCTCAAGGCTCCAGAACCTGTAGGTAGTCAACCCAAGTTTAAAACAAATTATCTAAGCCCAGAGTTATAGCTTTCTTGCACACCATGCTGCCAACCATCAAATAACAAACAAGTGTATAGGAGACAGGCAGAATGGTGATACATAGGAAGCTTTTCTCCAGGGGTCTTTAAGTTACAACACATACTCCCTTCAAGAACATGAAATTCATGGCAGGAAAAAGGATGCAGAAGAGAAGCAGAGGGAGAGAACAATGTCAACATCAGGGAGAAACTCTTAGACAGTAAGGGAAGTTGGACAATTTGGGTGGAAAAACCTGTCTTCACTTTAATCCATGAAGTGTGTCACCAGACTGCATCTTGGTCTCGTGCTATATATTTTGGGGGTTTGAGTATCCCAAAGTACCAAATGATAGCTGATACTTTAATACAAGATTCTAGTTCCCAAATGAATCCAAATCTTTAGAGGAGAATATGCGGAGTAAATATCCTCCTCTAAAGATTTGGATTCATTTCAGAACTAGACTCAGCAACAAGGCAGAGGGTAAAATCCAGTGCCTGCTTTTTTACTGATAAAGCTGGATTATAGATGCTGTTTGGACCCACAGCCAAAATGGGCTTCTGGAACAACTATCCTTTATTTTCTCCCACATTCCCCCAGACTCTATTTCCAGAGGGAACTAAGAGATTAAGATGTATACAAGAATCACTTTCAATTTCAATCACAATCAAAGAATTTCAATTCTTTGACATGGACCCTTCTTTAAGAGGGGAGAAATACTGCTGGAATTGTCTAAGTTTTGAGCCAAAATAACTCCAAGGCAAAGGAGACACTTCTCTCTTTCCAATTATATTAACATAGTATTATAATAAATATATAGTCCTATTTATTAAGATGAAATAATACTCTTTATCTTGGATAGATTATGATTAAGTAGCTTGTCTATGAACCTAGCTTCCACATTGAACATTGTTTCTATGCCAAAATACATTCTACAATCTGCACAACCCACTCACCAAAAACTGGAAACACAATCCATTTATCGGTGTAAATATAGCACTATGTTCTCAAAAGTACTCAATATTTCTTATGAGAGAATCAGCTCCAAACATCTCACTTTTAATTGAAAAAAACAAGACAAAACAAAACAAAACACTATGTTAAACTCTAGGAACCATCATAATGAAGAAAATTCAAATTCAACTGACTCTTTTCTCATTCATCTTCTCTGCACATAATACCTTCTGCTTATTTTCATCTTCTTTCCAAACATACAATTATAGAGGATATTTTAAAGAGAAATATTTTAAAGTGAAAATGCTTGTAGATGTGATGTGAATTTATCCTGTTAGGGCTCTGGGAATCTAAATGCTCTCAGGACACAGGGAGAGAGAATTTACCAAGTAATTCCCCCAAAGACCTAATGTGCTACTCTATTTTTAGAGATTAGTATCCTCACTTTTGCTCACTTTAGAATAAGATTAATCTACTTCTGCCTTAACTGCGCATGTAAGAAAGTAGCTTCAGATTGCAATTTGATTTTTATTGTAGAGCAACTCTTCATTGAACAAATATTCCCTAGGAATCTACAGTATTCCTGAAAGTATACTAGTAAGTGGCAATACAGATAAGTTTTAGGTTGGTGATTTCAATACCCATAGAGATGATCTATCAAAGACCCAGGCTGCTTGATTCTTTGACTTCCTCCCCTATAGAAATTGTGTCCTCCATCCCACTTCAGCCACCCACTTTATTGGAATTTCCCAGACTACCACACTCTACTACTATTCCTTTAAATTATTAAGAATAACATACTTACTGCCAGCTCCATATACAGCTTCTCCTGCTGTGTCCACATTGCAACAGTTCCTCCCACAAAGATTAAAACTTATTTTTTTTTGCACTGTCCTTCTTCCTCACCTCTTCTTCCTACTCAATTTGAAATTTGTAGTCTGTCAATATCCTACATACTTTCAGCATTCCTCCCTCATTCTTACCTGGGCAGGGAGGGAGACCTAAACCAAGTTCAAGGCCAATTCGCCACCCATTCTCTGCCTGCAAACATGGTTTAGGAAAACACACAAACACATAGATTGGTTCTGCTTTGAATTCATGAGCACTAACCTTCAGAAGGTCCTCACTGCTGTACAAGAAACATACCACATACTGTGGTATGTTTAACGTCTTAGTCAAATGTCTCTCCCACTCTCCTGGTTGTCTATTTCTCACCTTCTTATCTCTCCTCAAAGTTCTCTCATCTGTCCCCATCTCCTGACTCTTAACTGGCCTTGCATCTTGTTTAACTGAGACATCAGAGTAATCAGAAGATAACTTTCACATGTTCCCATACCACATCTACCACACTAACTACATCTGGACCATATGTACTGCATTCTTTTCTGTATAATGGTGACAGGATATGCACTATCTAAATCCACCCACTTTGTGTGTCTGCTAGATCCTATCCCATGTCACTAAATCCCATTTCACCAACTCAAGAAAATTACTCCAGCAAAATCTCCCTCCATCTTCTCCATTACTTTTTCCTCTCTTCCAAATCATCACCAGCAGCATACCAATAGGATATAATATCCCACATCAACCCCTTCCAGCTATGGTCCTGATGTGGTGTGGCTGTGTCCCCACCCACATCTCATCTTGAATTCCTACGTGTTGTGGAAGGGAACCGGTGGGAGGTAATTGAATCTTGGGGGCAGGTCTTTCCCGTGTTGTTGTCATGATAGTTAATAAGTCTCGTGAGATCTGATGGTTTTAAAAAGAGGAGTTCCGAGATTTTTAAAAATATATATTTTAGGTTCTGGCAAGATGGCTAAATAGTAACAGCTCCAGTCTGCAGCTTCCAGCGAGAACAACACAGAAGGTGGGTGATTTCTGCATTTCCAACTGAGGTAACCCATTCATCTCATTAGGACTGGTTAGGCAGTGGGCACAGCCCACAGAGGGTGAGCAGAAGCAGGGTGGGGCATCACCTCACCCAGGAAGTGCAAGGAGCAGGGGAGCCTCCTTTTCCCAGCCAAGGGAAGCCATAAGGGATAGTGCTACCCAGCCTAGTTGCTTTTCCCATGGTTTTTGCAATCCGCAGACCAGGAGATTCCCTCATGTACCTACACCACCAGTGCCCTGGGTTTTAAGCACAAAACTGGCCAGCTGTTTGGGCAGACACCGAGCTAGCTGCAGGAGTTTTCTTTTTTTTTTTTTTTTTTTTTTTTTTTTCCCACAGACTCCAGCAGCACCTGGAACTCCAATGAGACAGAATCGTTCACTCCTCTGGAAAGGGGCTGAAGCCAGGGAGCCAAGTGGTCTTGCTCAGAGGACTCCACTCCCACAGAGCCCAGCAAGCTAAGAACCACTGGTTTGAAATTCTTGCTGCCAGTACAGCAGTCTGAAGTCAACCTAGAACAATCGAGCTTGGTCGGGGGAGGGGCGTCCACCATTACTGAGGCAGTTTTCCTTTGACAGTGCTAAGGACTGGGCAGAACCCAACATAATGCAGCAAAGAGGCTGTGGCCAGACTGCCTCTCTAGATTCCTCTTCACTGGGCAGGACATCTCAGAAAGAAAGACAATAACCCCAGTCAGGGGCTTATAGATAAATCTCCCATCTCACTGGGATAGAGCACCTGGTTGTAGGGGCGGCTGTGGGCATAGCTTCAGCAGACTTAAATGTTACTACATGCCAGCTCTGAAGAAAGCTGCGAATTCTGACAAGGAGGGTTCTACCAGCATAGCGCTTGAGCTCTGCTAAGGGACAGACTGGCTCCTCAAGTGGGTCCCTGACGCCCATGCCTCCTGACTAGGAGAGACCTCCCAATGGGGGTTGACAGATATCTCATGCAAGAGAGCTCTGACTGGCATTAGGTCAGTGCCTCTCTGGGAAGGAGCTTCCAGAGGAAGGAGTAGGCAGCAATCCTTGCCATTCTGAAGCCTCTACAGTGATATCCAGGTAAACAGGTTCTGGAGTGGACCTCTAGCGAACTGCAGCAGACCTGCAGAAGACAAGCCTGACTGTTAGAAGAAAAACTAACAAACAGAAAGTAATTAACATCAACATCAACATAAAGAACTCCCACACAGAAACCCCATCCAAAGGTCATCAACCTCAAAGTCCACAAAGATAAGGAATATCAGCACAAAAAGACTGAAAATTTCAAAAACCAGATGGCTCTTCTCCTGCAGATGATCACAACTCCTTTCCAGGAAGGGCACAAAACTGGACAGAGAATGAGTTTAACGAATTGACAGAAGTAGGCTTCAGAAGGTGGGTAATAACAAACTCCTCTCAGCTAAAGGATCATGTTCTAACCCAATGCAAGGAAGCTAAAAAGACTGACAAAAGGTTACAGTAACTGCTAACTAGAATAACCAGTTTAGAGAAGAACATAAATGACCTGATGCAACTGAAAAACACAGCACGAGAACTTTGTGAAACATGCACAAGTATCAACAGCCAAATTGATCAAGCGGAAGAAAGGTTATCAAAGATTGAAGATCAACTTACTAAAATAAGGCACGAAGACAAGATAAGAGAAAAAAGATGGAAAAGAAATGAACAAAGCCTCCAACAAATATGGGACTATGTGAAAAGAATAAATCTGTGATTAATTGGGGTCCCTGAAAGTGACAGGGAAAGTGGAACCAAGTTGGAAACACACTTCAGGATACTATCCAGGAGAACATTCCCAACCTAGCAAGGCAGGCTCATGTTCGAATTCAGGACACGACTAAGATACCCCTCAAGAAGAAAAACCCCATGACACATAATGGTCAGATTCTCCAAGGTTGAAATGAAGGAAAAAATGTTAAGGGCAGCCAGAGAGAAAGGTCAGGTTACTTACAAAGAAAAGCCCATCAGACTAACAGTGGATCTCTCTGCAGAAATCCTACAAGCCAGAAGATAATGGGGGCCAATATTCAATATTATTAAAAGAATTTTCAACCCAGAATTTCATATCCAGCCAAACTAAGTTACATAAGTGAAGAAGAAATAAAATCCTTTACAGACAAGCAAATGCTGAGGGATTTTGTCACCACCAGTCCTGTCTTATAAGAGCTCCTGAAGGAAGCACTAAATATGGAAAGACCAGTACCAGCCACTGCAAAACACACCAAAATATAAAGACCAAAACACTATGAAGAAACTGCATCAACTAATGTGGAAAATAACCAGCTAGCATCATGATGACAGGATCAAATTCACACATAACAATATAAACCTTAAATGTAAATGGGCTAAATGCCCCAGTTAAAAAGACAAAAACTGGCAAATTGGATAAAGAGTCAAGACCCATCAGTGTGCTGTATTCAGGACACCCATCTTACATGCAAAGATACACATAGGCTCAAAATAAAGGGATGGGGGAATATTTACCAAGCAAATGGAAAGCAAAAAAAAAAGCAGGAGGTGTAATCCTAGTCTCTGATGAAACAGACTTTAAAACCAACAAAGATCAAAAAAGACAAAGAAAGGCATTACATAATGGTAAAGGGACCAATGCAAAAAGAAAAGCTAACTATACTAAATATATATGCACTCAATACAGGAGCACCCAGATTCATAAAACAAAGTTCCTAGAGATCTACAAAGAGACTTAGACCCCCACACAATAATAATGGGAGACTTTAACACCCCACTGTCAATATTGGATCAACAAGACAGAAAATTAACAAGGATATTCAGGACTTGAACTCACCTCTTGACCAAGCAGATCTAATAGATATCTATAGAACTCTTCATTCCTTCATTCCAAATTAACAGAATATACATTCTTCTCAGCACCACATAGCACTTATTCTAAAATCGACCACATAATTGGAAGTAAAACACTCCTCAGCAATTGCAAAAGAATGGAAATCATAAGAAACCTCTCAGACCACAGTGCAATCATATTAGAACTCAGGATCAAAAAACTCAAAACCACACAACTACATGGAAAGTGAACAACCTGCTTCTGAATGACTATTGGGTAAATAACAAAATTAAGGCAGAAATAACAAAGTTCTTTGAAACCAATGAGGACAAAGGGACAACATACCAGAATCTCTGGGACACAGCTAAAGCAGTGTTTAGAGGGAAATTTATAGCACTAAATGCCCACATCGGAAAGTGGGAAAGATCTAAAATTAACAGCCTAACATCATAATTAAAAGAACTACAGAAACAAGACCAAACAAATTCAAAAGTTAGCAGAAAACAAGAAATAACTAAGATCAGAGCACAACTGAAAGAGATAGAGACATGAAAAACCCTTCAAAAAAAATCAGTGAATCCAGGAGCTGGCTTTTTGAAAAGATTAACAAAGTAGATAGACTGCTAGTCAGACTAATAAAAAAAGAGAGAAGAATCAAATAGACACAATATAAGATGATAAGGTGGATATCACCACTAAACCCACAGAAATACAAATCACCATCAGAAAATACTATAAATGCCTTTACACAAATAAACTAGAAAATCTAGCAGAAATGGGTAAATTCCTGGACACATACACCCTCCCAAGACTAAACCAGGAAGAAGTCAAATCCCTGAATAGACCAATAACAAGTTCTGAAATTGAGGCAGTAATTAATGGCTTACCAACCAAAACAAGCCCGGGACCAGATGGATTCACAGCTGAATTCTACCAGAGGTACAAAGAGGAGCTGGTACCATTCCTTCTGAAACTATTCAAAACAATAGAAAAAGAGAGACTCCTCCCTAACTCATTTTATGAGGCCAGCATCATTCTGATTCTAAAACCCAGCAGAGACACAACAAAAAAAGAAAATTTCAGGCCAGTATCACTGATGAACATTGATGTGAAAAGCTTCCATAAAATACTGGCAAA
>NW_016810801.1:698405-739229 GCF_001698545.2 Rhinopithecus bieti | reverse complement strand
AAAAAAAAAAGCAGGAGGTGTAATCCTAGTCTCTGATGAAACAGACTTTAAAACCAACAAAGATCAAAAAAGACAAAGAAAGGCATTACATAATGGTAAAGGGACCAATGCAAAAAGAAAAGCTAACTATACTAAATATATATGCACTCAATACAGGAGCACCCAGATTCATAAAACAAAGTTCCTAGAGATCTACAAAGAGACTTAGACCCCCACACAATAATAATGGGAGACTTTAACACCCCACTGTCAATATTGGATCAACAAGACAGAAAATTAACAAGGATATTCAGGACTTGAACTCACCTCTTGACCAAGCAGATCTAATAGATATCTATAGAACTCTTCATTCCTTCATTCCAAATTAACAGAATATACATTCTTCTCAGCACCACATAGCACTTATTCTAAAATCGACCACATAATTGGAAGTAAAACACTCCTCAGCAATTGCAAAAGAATGGAAATCATAAGAAACCTCTCAGACCACAGTGCAATCATATTAGAACTCAGGATCAAAAAACTCAAAACCACACAACTACATGGAAAGTGAACAACCTGCTTCTGAATGACTATTGGGTAAATAACAAAATTAAGGCAGAAATAACAAAGTTCTTTGAAACCAATGAGGACAAAGGGACAACATACCAGAATCTCTGGGACACAGCTAAAGCAGTGTTTAGAGGGAAATTTATAGCACTAAATGCCCACATCGGAAAGTGGGAAAGATCTAAAATTAACAGCCTAACATCATAATTAAAAGAACTACAGAAACAAGACCAAACAAATTCAAAAGTTAGCAGAAAACAAGAAATAACTAAGATCAGAGCACAACTGAAAGAGATAGAGACATGAAAAACCCTTCAAAAAAAATCAGTGAATCCAGGAGCTGGCTTTTTGAAAAGATTAACAAAGTAGATAGACTGCTAGTCAGACTAATAAAAAAAGAGAGAAGAATCAAATAGACACAATATAAGATGATAAGGTGGATATCACCACTAAACCCACAGAAATACAAATCACCATCAGAAAATACTATAAATGCCTTTACACAAATAAACTAGAAAATCTAGCAGAAATGGGTAAATTCCTGGACACATACACCCTCCCAAGACTAAACCAGGAAGAAGTCAAATCCCTGAATAGACCAATAACAAGTTCTGAAATTGAGGCAGTAATTAATGGCTTACCAACCAAAACAAGCCCGGGACCAGATGGATTCACAGCTGAATTCTACCAGAGGTACAAAGAGGAGCTGGTACCATTCCTTCTGAAACTATTCAAAACAATAGAAAAAGAGAGACTCCTCCCTAACTCATTTTATGAGGCCAGCATCATTCTGATTCTAAAACCCAGCAGAGACACAACAAAAAAAGAAAATTTCAGGCCAGTATCACTGATGAACATTGATGTGAAAAGCTTCCATAAAATACTGGCAAATCAAATTCAGCAGCACATCAAAAACCTTATCGACCATGATCAAGTTGGCTTCATCCCTGGGATGCAAGGCTAGTTCAACATACACAAATCAATAAATGTAATCCACCACATAAACAGAACCAATGATAAAAAACACACGATTAGGGCCGGGCGCGGTGGCTCAAGCCTGTAATCCCAGCACTTTGGGAGGCCGAGATGGGCGGATCACGAGGTCAGGAGTTCGAGACCATCCTGGCTAACAGGGTGAAACCCCGTCTCTACTAAAAAATACAAAAAATTAGCCAGGCGAGGTGGCGGGCGCCTGTAGTCCCAGCTACTCGGGAAGCTGAGGCAGGAGAATGGCGTAAACCCGGGAGGCGGAGCTTGCAGTGAGCTGAGATCCGGCCACTGCACTCCAGCCCGGGCGACAGCGAGACTCGGTCTCAAAAAAAAAAAAAAAAAAAAAAAAACACACGATTATCTCAATAGATGCAGAAAAGGCCTTTGATAAAATTTGACATCTCTTCATGCTAAAAACTCTCGATGGAACATATCTCAAAATAATAAGAGCTATTTATGACAAACCCACAGCCAATATTATACTGAATGGGCAAATGCTGGAAGCATTCTCTTTGAAAACTGGCACAAGACAGGGATGCCCTCTCACCACTCCTATTCAACATAGTATTGGAAGTTCCAGCCAGAGCAATCAGGCAAGAGAAAGAAATGAAGGGTATTCAAATAGGAAGAGAGGAAGTTAAATTGTCTCTGTCTGCAGACGATATGATTGTATATTTAGAAAACCCCATCGTCTCAGCCCAAAATCTTCTTAAGCTGATAAACAACTGCAACAAAGTCTCAGGATACAGAATCAGCGTACAAAAATCACAAGCATTCCTACACACCGATAATAGACAAGTGGAGAGCCAAATCATAAGTGTGATCCCATTTGCAATTGCTACAAAGAAAATAAAATATCTGGGAATACAACTTCCAAGAGATGTGAAGGACCTCTTCAAGGAGAACTACAAACCACTGCTCAAGGAAATAAGAGAGGACACTAACAAATCAAAAAACATTCCATGCTCATGGATAGGAAGAATCAATATCATAAAAATGTTCATACTGCCTAAAGTAATTTATAGACTCAGTGCTATTCTCATCAAGCTACCATAGACTTTCTTCACAGAACTGGAAAAAACTACTTTAAATTTCATATGGAACCAAAAAAGAGCTGGTATAGCCAAGAAAATCCTAAGCAAAAAGAACAAAGCTGGAGACATCATGCTACTTCAAACTATACTACAAGGCTACAGTAACCAAAACAGCATGGTACTGGTATCAAAATAGATATATAGACCAATAGAACAGAACAGAGGCCTCAGAAATAACACCACACATCTACAACTATCTGATCTTTGACAAACTTGACAAAAATAATCAATGGGGAAAGCATTCCCTATTTAATAAATGGTGCTGGGAAAACTGACTAGTCATATGCAGAAAAGAATAACTGGACCCCTTCCTCATACCTTATACAAAAATTAACTCAAGATGGATTAGACTTAAATGTAAGATCTAAAACTATAAAAAAAGAACCCTAGGAAAAAAACATAGGCAATACCATTCAGGAAATATGCATGGGCAAAGACAGGAAATATGCATGGGCAAAGACTTCATGACTAAAACACCAAAAGCAATTGCAACAAATGCCAAAAATTACAAATGGAATCTAATTAAACTAAAGAGCTTCTGCTCAGCAAAAGAAACTATCATCAGAGTGTACAGACAACCTACAGAATGGGAGAAAATTTTGCAATCTACCTATCTGACAAAGGGCTAATATCCAGAATCTACAAATAACTTAAACAAACTTACAAGAAAAAAATCAAACAATCCCATCAAAAGTGGGCAAAGGATATGAACAGACACTTCTCAAAAGAAGACATTTATGTGGCCAACAGACAAAGTTCATCATCACTGGTCATTAGAGAAATGCAAATCAAAACCACAATGAGATACCATCTCACCTCAGTTAAAATGGTGATCAATAAAATGTCTGGAAACAACAGATGCTGGCAAGGATATGGAGAAATAGGANAAACTAAAGAGCTTCTGCTCAGCAAAAGAAACTATCATCAGAGTGTACAGACAACCTACAGAATGGGAGAAAATTTTTGCAATCTACCTATCTGACAAAGGGCTAATATCCAGAATCTACAAATAACTTAAACAAACTTACAAGAAAAAAATCAAACAATCCCATCAAAAAGTGGGCAAAGGATATGAACAGACACTTCTCAAAAGAAGACATTTATGTGGCCAACAGACAAAGTTCATCATCACTGGTCATTAGAGAAATGCAAATCAAAACCACAATGAGATACCATCTCACCTCAGTTAAAATGGTGATCAATAAAATGTCTGGAAACAACAGATGCTGGCAAGGATATGGAGAAATAGGAACACTTTTATACGGTTAGTGGGAGTGTAAATTTGTTCAACCATTGTGGAAGACAGTGTGGCGATTCCTCAAGGATCTAGAACCAGAAATACCATTTGACCCAGCAACCCCATTACTGGGTATATACCCAAAGTATTACAAATCTTTCTACTATAAAGACACATGCATACATATGTTTATTGCAGCACTACAATAACAAAGACTTGGAACCAATCCAAATGCCCATTGATGATAGACTGGCTAGGCCAGGCGTGGTTGCTTGCGCCTGTAATCCCAGCACTTTGGGAGGCCGAGGCAGGCAGATCACAAGATCAGGAGATCGGGACCATCCTGGCTAACACGGTGAAATCCCATCTCTACTAAAAATACAAAAAATTAGCCAGGCATGGTGGGGGGGGGGGGTGCCTATAGTTCCAGCTACTTGGGAGGAGAATGGTATGAACCCAGGAGGCAGAGTTTGCAGTGAGCTGAGATCGCACCACTGCACTCTAGCCTGGGCGACAGAGCAAGACTTTGTCTCAAAAAAAAAAAAAAAAGATAGACTGGATAAAGAAAATGTGACTCATATATTCCATGGAATGCTGTATTGCCATAAGAAAGGATAAGTTCATGTCCTTTGAAGGGACATGAATGAAGCTGGAAACCATCATCCTCAGCAAACTAACACAGGAACAGAAAACCAAACACCACATATTCTCACTCAAAAGTGAGAGCTGACCAATGAGAACACATGGACAGAGGGAGGGGAACATCACACATCGGGGCCTGTCAGGGGTTAGGGGGAAAGGGGAGGGACAGCATTAGAACAAATACCCTATGCATGGCAAGCTTAAAAGGCACTGTATTAGTCCATGTTCATGCTGCTGATAAAGACAGTTTCACATGGCTGAGGAGGCCTCACGATCTTGGCAGAAGGCAAGGAAGAACAAGTCACATCTTACATCAAAGAGAGGGAGCTTGTGCAATGGAACTAACTTACTTTCTTTCTTTCTTTCTTCTTTCTTTCTTTCTTTTTTCTTTCTTTCTCTCTCTCTCTCCCTCTTTCTTTCTTCTTTATTTTTCTTTAAGTACTGAGATACATGTGCTGAACGTGTAAGTTTGTTACATAGGTATGTATACATGTGCCATGGTGGTTTGCTGCACCTATCAACCTGTCATCTAGGTTTTAAGCTAGGCACTCATTTTCAAAGCATCACTTGGTTCTTCTCCTAGCTTCTCCTTCTCAGGTTCCTTCACTGGTATCTCTTCTTTTTCCTGACTTCTGAATGGTGAAGTGCTCAGGACACAGTCCTTGGATCTTGGTTCTTATTTGTTTTATCTTTATCTTATTTATACTTACTCCCTGGGTCAACTCATCTAATCCTATGGCTTTACATATCCTTGATATGTTTATGATATCCATACATTCATCACTAACCTAGACATCTCTGAACCCCACACTCCTAATTCAACTTCCTACTTAAAATTTCCTAGATGTTCCATAGGCATCTCTAAACTCCACAATTCCAAAACTCAGTTCCTTAATTTTTTCTCCCATCCACTCTTCCCATTGCCTTTCCTACCTTAGTAAATGGCAGCTCCATCTTTTCAATTTCTCAGGCTAAAAACATTAGGGTCATTCTTTACTCCTATCCCATCACATTACTTGTCAACTGTTGTCCTTAACTTTGAATACTATCTAGAAGTGAACCACTTCTCACAACTACCCTAGGCCAAGTTTTCAACATTCATTCCCTAAAAAATTAATGCAATAAATTTTTGAATTAGTCAACTAGTCCCCCTATTTCCGTTCTTGCCCCTTTACACTGTGTTTCCCACATAATAGCCAGAATGACCTTTTAAAATCAAACGATTTCTCTGTTGTGGTCAAAACTCTCCAACAGATTCCCATGTCACTCAGAATAAAACCAGAAGCCCTTACCCAGTCCTAAAAGGGCTTTGGTATCTCAGCCTGGCTCCCTCCCTCTCTGACCCCATCTCCTACCTATGCCTCCTCTCTCACTTTGCTTCTGCCACAGTGGCTTCCATGCTGTCCTGTTCCATTCATCACTTATCTCCCTCCAGAATGTTGTCCTGAGTGCTCCTCATGACTAGAAACCTCTTCCTCCTGATATCCTCTCTTAGCTTCCTCCTCCATTTCACACAGGTCTATACCCAAATTACCTTAGTGGAATGGAAACCCCTAAGTAATCCATGCAAAATAGCTGTGCACTCTCACTCTTGTCTTCTACCTTGGCTTTGTTTTTCTTCATAGTGTCTATCCATCCTGACACCTGTGTGATCTCTGGTTCACCCCACTAGAATATGTATTCCATGAGACTAGGCACTTCATGTCTTTTTGTTCAATACTACATTGCCAGTGCCTACAACAATGTCCCTAGAGGCATTCAGAAAATTAGCTGAGTTAATGAATGAATGATGAGTGGATGAATGGACTTTTGGGTTATGAAGCTGTTAATGTTTTCTAGAAAACCTTTCACACATCAAGGCCACAATAAAATGTGAATAAAAAATCAGAATCAGCTTTCATACTATGATGTTGAGGAGATTCTCCATGCTCTTAACCAGAACCCTTCAAGAAATGCAGAGTTGAGGGTCACTCAGGACTGAGACAGTTTAGTCTGTTATATTTTCTAAGTCGATTCAAATAATGAATATCAACTGTGACTTGAGTCTCACATCTCCATAAATATTAATCTTGCTTTAGCCAAATACGGTGGCACACACCTGTGGTACCAGCTACACAGGTAGCTGAGGCAGAAGGACACTTGAGCTCAGGAGGTCAAGGCTGCAGTGAGCAGTGTTTGCACTTCTGCACTCCAGCCTGGGTGAGAGAGAGAGACCCTGTCTCAAAAACAAAAAAAACAAAAAAAAATTTAAGTAGATGAACTTTGCCTGATGATGGACAGTGATCAAAAGGATCAGGAATGTTTTAGCTTCTTCCCTCCTTAAGATCATACCAGGCCATGAATGGTTCCTAGCAGGGTCTCTCTCCCTTCTCAGTTGAGCCAGCACACATATGCTTCATCTGTCATTCTGATGCTGTTTTCTTTCCCTGGGTCAGTTGGCAATTATTCTTGCAAACTGCCTAATATGACCATTCTTCAAAGGACTGGCACTCCAGATCCTCACTTTTTCTGTAAGAGTGAAGACCTAAATGTCTCACCGATATTAAAATAGACAGACTTAAAATATTATCAATGCCTCTTTTACTGACCCATCAGGTGGGAGCAAGTTCACAGACCAACACTTGGACTTATTCCTCTATCTCCCTAAGCTGAAAAGCATCAAGTAGATGACTATGACTCTCTACTAACAGAGGATTGAACGTCTTCTGTGTCCAGTCCCTGAATCTATCCAATGCTCAAGCCAGTCCCTTTCTTCTATTCGGAAAACATATTTCTCTCTGCTCTAGGTAACTGCTACAAACACATGGACCATGGATAAGACCACAGGTTTGGTAGTCAGACAGAGATGGGTTTGCATCCCATCTCAGCCCCTTATTGACTGTGTGATCATGGTTAGTTACTTCACCTCTTTGAACTTCAGTTCTTTAATCTTTAAAGTGGGGATAACAGTCATACCTACATCATAAGGTTGCTGAAAAGGTTTACTGAATGTAACATGTGAGAGTTACATTACCATGCCAGGCATGTAGGAAGGATTTGCTAGATTAATTTTTTTATTTGTACTTTTCAGGGCTGTTCTCACTATGATATGTTGTCTCCACATAAATAACAATATTTTCTTATTCCACATGCCTATTTGCAACATTACTTTGACAATCACTCCCTCCCCCTTTCAAGAAGCAGAATCTATTTCTCACCCACCTCCTTACTTGAATATTTTGGACTGGCCCTGCGACTTGCTTTCACCAATAAAATGCAGAAGAAGTGATGCTTTGTGACTTCAAGGCCTAGAACTTAAAAGCCTTGGAGCATCTGTTTTACTCTCTTAGAAGACAGCTGGCCTGGAAAGAAGCTGGGGCTAAGCCACTGAAGAGTGCAATATCACATGCAGAGAAAAGCCACTTGGAGAAAGACTGATGCACTGCACCCAGCAGCCACCAAGTCCCAGAGGTGTCTAGGAGCCATCTTTGATACAAGAGTTGGATTATCATTGTCTGTCTAGTGTAGCCACATCTGAACATTTCCATGCTAAAATATTACAGATATTACTTTCTCTTAAATTAATTTCCTTTTGTTATGTTAGGGAATTATGTGGATTTGGTTTTGAAACTATATTACAGGTGGGTTGTATTACCTTTTCAGTAAAGTGAAGAAAGGGTTACATAATATTTGTTATAAAAAGAGGGCCTAAGATAGCAAATCACTGCCTTTAGAGTTTAAACTGGCTCACACAGACCCAGAAGCCCCCTGACTAATGTTTGATTACCCATACATAATCTGAATAAAAACTATGTGTAATTTCTCAGAAACTCGCTGATTCATTTCTTCTCTCATAGATCTCTTTGTCCAGGCCAGGGTTTCTCAACATTCGCTAATCCAGAATTTTTTGACTAACATAGAAACAATTTCTTTCTGTCTCTCTCTCTGGCTCTCTCCGTCTCTCTCTCTCTCTCTCTCTCTCTCTCTCTCTCTCTCTCTGTGTGTGTGTGTGTGTGTGTCTTTCTCTCACATGTACACACACATAGTTTGCTGAGACAAACTCCTTCCTCTGCTTCCAGCGGAAGGCCTACCCCTTCCAATCACAGCACTAGATGATGACAAGCTCCTCCAGGAACTGAACAGTCAGGTGCATCCCCAGGCACCATCTCTTCTCCCAAAGCACTAGAACAGAACCCAGTACTTAATAAATATTTAGTTTATTTATTCTGTGTTGACTTCATAAAGTAAAAGAAAATATTGCCTGAAATTAGTATCAACTCATTCAAAGTTCTGGCTCACTCCAATCTCCAGAGGAAATATTTACCTCCAGGCTTCCCTCCACACACATGTGGAAATCAAAAGCCCAAAGAATTCTCCTACAATACCAATATCTTCACATTAAATGCAATTTTGCACAAAACCAAGTTAATTGCCTAGAAATATTCAGAGGGGTTGTATTAATTATTTTGTGTAATAGAGGTTTACAAAGTATCTTCATTTGTGGACAGAACTAACATTTATTGCATCAGGTACTTTATAATAATATAAACTGTATAATTTACCTCAATGCTCATAACATAGCTAGTGCAATTCCCACTTCACAGATGAGGAAATCAATGGACAATAAGTATGAAATGTCTTGAAGGTCAAGGTCATACCCTGCCAACTGGCAGAGCCCAAATCTCTGAAGGCTAAGTCCCATGTGCTTTTTGCTCCATCCCAACTGTTAGCAGTTGTAGAAAGGTCACATGGCCTGGAGCAATTATTTAATCTCTTTGGTCTTCACTTTTCTATCTGTAAAATGGGTAAGATAATATCACCAACATCACGGAGCTTTGCAGATTACATGAGTTGCTACAAGTAAACTGCTTAGGCCAGCATCTGGCATATAGTAAGAACAAAAACACAATTTGGTAATCATTATTTCTTGGCCTCTGGTGTTTTCCACAGAAGGAATTTCTGTGTGTTCAGGACACTAAGGAGAGACTTCATGGGTTCATGGCAGATTGAGCTTTGACAAGGATGGAAAAATAGGAAGTAAACAGGCTGAACCAGGTGTCTCCTATAACAGCCTATTTTGTATTTCCCATGAAAAGGGCTTTCAACACTTGGTGTATCACCAATGCCTATTTCCATGATTCATTTATTTTTCTGACTTCTCAGCATGTGTTTCCAGCACCTGGAGGCATAAAAACCCACATAGTGAAACCCCAACATTGAGACATCACAGAAACAATACTTTTCAATTAGGACTCACAACCTGGAGTTTTTCAGAAACGCAGAATGGAAGGGATCTTAGTGATGGTATTGCAACACCACCCCCCATTTTACTGAAGAGAAAACTGAGGCATGGAAAGGAAAAGCAGCTGTTTTCTCAAGCTATTCCTCAGTAGCTCGGTGAAGTTATCACCCTCCTTATTTTACACGTCTCACTGCTCCCCAGTGCACAGCCTGTACTCCAGCCATTGCAAACTGTGCGAGCCCCCAGATAGACCATGTCCTCAACCCCAGGCCCATCTGCCTTGCACATGCTGTGTTTCAGCCCCCCAGAATCTCTCTGTTTGTATTGTTCACCTAGCTATTTGCAGCTTGTTCATCCAGCTCAGCACAAACCCCCCTGACACTCATCTGGCTTCTGTCAACAAACTCTTCCTCCTGCCAGGACTGCCTTCCGACTTTCCTGGTTTTATTTGCTTAATATAATTCAGATAGCAACACTGTCCAGCTTTAAAGTCTCTGGCATATAGTAAGAACAAAATGGCTTCTAGACACAATTAAGGTCTAACCCAAACGAGATCCCCTAGGAGCATGCCCTGCCGACCTCTCTGACCTTACATCCTATCCTCTCCCTGACACTGTGCTCTTTCCATAAGGGCTTTTCTTCTACTCCCTAAACACCAAGAGTCTTGCGAGGGGCCTCAGGGCTTGTGCACCTGCTTTCTCTTCTCCCTGAAACTCTTGAGCTCAGACTCACCTCACAGAGGTAACTCCTTGTCATTCTGATCTCAAGCCAAATGTCAGTGTCTCAGATTCCTCCCCTCACCACATGGTTATCCTAACTTCCCATCCCCTGGGTATTTTTCTGTAAAACATTCTGAACTCTGTAAATTTATTGTGTTTGTGCATTTACTGCCTGTCTCTCCCACTAGATTTTCTATTCTATAAGAGAAGGAATAAGGTCTTGTTTGCTGATCATCTTCAGAGCCTAGCACAGCATCTGGTACAGAGTTGGTGCTCAAAAAATACTGACCAGACGGGTGGATGAATTCATACCTAACCCTGCCAGACAACCCCTAAAGGCTGGTGTTTTCAAAAAAACTACACATGACAGTTAATAAATTATCTGGTATCTACTGTCAATCAGCAGAGGTTTCCCAGAATAGTCTCAAAATATTGGTCTCATCATTGAAATTTTATGCATTGTTTTTCTTGAAACATTTGTTGTTCTCTCCACTCATCCTTATCTGAGAATTTTATTTTCATCTTCTCACCACATTTGGGTTTAAATCCGAAAAAATGGACAGAGGAAGCATCTTCCTTTTGGTAAAAGATGCTAGAGATTCAGCATCTATGTGCCTACTGCATTGACACAGAAGAGCCCCTGACCCAGGGATGCCCTGGGTGGGACAGAAACAGACACCCGGGGAAGGGAGTCAAGGATCACAGGGTCTTGTTCCCTCTAAGGTGTGACTAATAATTATTCAATGTCTCATTCTCTTTACATTCTAAAATACATTGGATGTTCTCTGAGGCCCCTTCCAAGGCTAAAGTTAATTAACATTCATTCACTCAACAAAGACAGATATATATAGATATATATATAGATAGATAGATAGGTAGATAGATAGATAGATAGATAGATAGATAGATAGATATAGATATATGTCATGTGTTTGTGCCAAGCACTGTCAAGATGCAGTAAATACAGCTGTGGAAGAACAGCCAAGAATATCTCTACCTTCAGGGAGTTTATGGGATTCCCCGGAGCAAAATCTGCTATTGAATTCTCAAAAGGTTTTATCTTACTTATGGAATATTTTAATTGCAAGAGAGTGAGTTTCTTACACATTGCCACCCTGGAATGAGACGTCTAATCTTTGCCTTCCAGCCTCAGTCTCTGCTTCCTACCATGAGTGACAGAAACCCCACCCCCTGCCTCTTCTCTTATCTCTGCCAGGTGTTTTGTCCAGCCAGTGTTTAGGCTTTCCCGCTGTATTAGTAGGGGTTCTCTAAAGGGACAGAACTAATAGGATAGATATATATATGAAAGGGAGTTTATTAGGAGAATTGACTCACACAATAACAGGTGAAGTCCCACAATAGGCCATCTGTAAGCTGAGGAGCAAGGAAGCCAGTCTAAGTCCCAAAACCTCAAAAGTAGGGAAGCCTAGAGTGCAACCTTCAGTCTGTGGCCAAAGGCCTGAAAGTCCCTGGCAAGCCACTGGTGTAAGTCTGAAAATCCAAAAGCTGAAGAACTTGGAGTGTGATGTTTGAGGGCAGGAAGTATCCAACAAAGGAGAAAGAGGTATGCTGGAAGACTCAGCAGCCTAGTCCTTCCACATTCTTCTGCCTGCTTTATTCTAGCCACACTGCCAGCTGATTAGATGGGGTCCACCTAGATTAAGTGTGGGTCTGCCTCTCCCAGTCCACTGACTCAAATGTTAATCTACTTTACCAACACCCTCACAGACACACCCAGGAATAACACTTTGCATCCTACAATCCAATCAAGTTGACACTCAATATTAACCATCACACCCACCAAACACCAAATAGATCAGATGGGGAGGGAGACTTAGCTGGACAAGTGAAGCTGCAGTGTATGTAAAGAGAACATGAGTTAGGATCCAGGAGCTAGGCTTTAATCCCCACTCTGCCACTCACTTGGAGTCTCTTGAGAATGTCTCTTATCCTCTCTGGCTCTCAGTTTCCTTACCTACAAAATAGGGTGTGGTGGCTATGAGAATGCACCTCTGAGAACTCCCACTACATGAAGCAGAAATGACCAAGAGCCCAGCCTGACTGTGCGAAATCAGTCACCACATCAGCACCACCGGCAGCTCCCAGCTAAAGTCTGTGTGTGGCAGGGACACTTCTGAAAGAGGCAGGTGCATTTCTAGGAAACAGAGTACTCCTCTGACCAGCAACTCTGACCCAACTCCACCAGCTTTGCTAAAACTTTCTTCACACTGCATGGCAATCTAGTACTTTCCCCACTCAAACTTCTTGCCTCTCTGCTCCCCATGAATAAGACCTACATCATGATCTAACGGCCCCCCCCATTCTCCATGTTCCTTCACTGTTTCCCCTCGAGAGTGGTTTTTCTAATTAATCCCTTGCATACTTAATACCATCCTAACTCCTGCTTCTTGAACCAACACACTGGGAAAACAATACCTTATTTTCCCTCACATGTTGTTATGAAGATGGTGTCAATGAAAATGTCTTATAAAGTAAATAAGGCTTTGCAAAACACAAAGCATCCTGTGAAAGAGACAGTGTCATTCATTCATTTATTCCAAAGTTTGGTACTGATCAGCTCACCATGAACTGGACCCTGGGCAAAGGATCTTGAAGTAAGGAACAACGTCCTTTCTTGACCAGATCACAAGGTAGAGGATACCCCCAGATTCATCATGGCCTTGTTTTAGAAACTAATATCTTAGGCCAGGTACAGTAGCTCATGCCTGTAATTCTAGCACTTTGGGAGGCCAAGGCTGGGGGATTGCTTGAGCCCAGGAATTCGAGACCTGGACAATGCAGTAGAAGCTTGTCTCTAGAAAAAAAAAAAAAAAAAAAAATTAGCCAGATGTGGTGGCACATGCCTGTGGTCCCAGCTTCTCAGGAGGCTGAGGTCGGAGGGAGGATCACTTGAGCCCAGGAAGTAGAGACTGCAGTGAACCATGATCACACTACTGCACTCCAGCCTGGGTGACAGAGCAAGACCCTGCCTCAAAAACAAAAAAAAAAGAGAAGGAAAGGAAAATTCTTTTTTTTTATATAATTTCAATTTTGATCTTAGATTCAGGAGTACATGTGCACATTTATTACCCAGGTATATTCCATGATGCTGAGATTTGGGGTACGATTGATCCTGTCACCCAGGTGGTAAGCATAGTAACCAACAGTTAGTCCACCAAACCTTTCTCCTTCCTTCCCTCCCTCCCACCTCTAGAAGTCTCCAGTGTCTATTGTTGCCATTTTTATGTGCATAAATACTCAATGTTTAGCTCCCACTTATAAGCTGGAATACGCGGTGTTTGGTTTTCTGTCTCTGCATTAATTCACTTAGGATAATGGCCTCCAGCTGCATCCATGTTGCTGAAAAGGACATGATTTCATTCTTTTCAATGGCCACATAGTATTCCATGGTTTATATGTACCACATTTTGTTTATCTAATCCGCCATTGATGGGCATGAAGGTTGATTCCATGTCTTTGCTATTATGAATGCTGCTGGGGTGAACATATGAGTGCATGTATCTTTTTGGAAAAATGATTTATTTTCTTTTAGATACACAGCCGGCGATGGGGTTGCTGGGTCAAAAATAATATCTTAGATAATAATTTTTGGTAGGGAAATGGGGAAAATAAAACAGCAAGAGAAAAGATGAAGGAAAGAGGGAAGAAAGAAGCAGCCATTACACTAAGGAACTGTGAGTGTTAGTGGCTACTTAAGTGAGAGCTTTTTTTAAATTGTGCTCAAATGCAATTCGATGCTCTACTCCTGCCAGAGACTTGCGGCACCAGGGTGACTTGTTGGGATGCAATGGTTGTAACACTTCTGTGGCGAAACTTCAACTGTTGTTACCATTTCATGGTCCAGAATATTCAGCGAGACAAAAGACCTCCAGGAGAATATGTTCTGTGTTGTAATTTTCCAAAGGCGACATGATTATAAAACCCAAGCAGATGGAAAGACGATTGCAGTGGACGGGGAAAGCTGTTAGCAGTTTCCATTTGTAGACAAAACCATTATTTTTTAGCAGATCGCTGCCAGAATGTGATGAATCTTGTACTCTTTGCACCCTCTGCTTTGCAGAAAGCCCTGTAGCTCTGTCAGACTTTGCAAACAGTTGTGGGATGCTATTTTTGTACATTTGTTTATGTCAAAGGCATTGACTCATAGAGTTTCACATTTAGCTTGCTGTTAATCTCTAATCTGCCATTAATGTATAGTTCCCAACTCTGAAAATTGGACTTCAAAATACATGGCGATATGATCATCCTTTATTTAAAATATTACTGCACCCCATCATTCTATGTCAAGGCTCAGCTTGTTTATGGGAGAGCTTGATTACATAATTACATATTAGAAATCATTTGTAAGGAAAATTGATTAGTGTATTTTACAGCAAGGATTTCACCAGAAATAACCCTGTCTCTATCTGCAGAAGCAGAGCACCAGGTTGAAAATGGCATAACTTCAGGAGCTTGTCACTATCCTGTTTATTTCTTGTCACAGAAAGGAGTAATTGCGCATACAGCGATGATAAACAAAACTGTCAGCTTTGAACACTGTGATCCATGAATCAAGTTTTAGGCAATGTGATGGGGTTCTGGAAAGAGAGCTCAGCAGGAACTCGTAAGTCCCTAGTTCTAGTTACAAGCCTGCTGGTAACTTGTAAGCAAATTACTCAGCCTCTCGAAACCTTTACTCCTTCATCAATAAATGGGAATGCAACAGTGGATTGCCAAGGGTAAAAGGTAGACAGTGTCCACACACAGATGCATGGGGGTTGAGCAGAAGCTCAAGGCAGAGAAGAGTATCTCTTCAGACTGGAAGATGAGTGGACGATGGGTGGATGACCATCATTTGGTAGTCCTTCCTCTTCAGTGTCAGGAGCAGTAAGACAGTGCCCACTCAGCTTCCACACAGCCCCAGAATTCCCAGGTCAAGTCGCCCATTTCTGTCTATCATGCTTTCCTGTCTGCATGTTCTCACTCCTGTCTGTGGCCTTGTTTTTGTTTTTCATGATCTCTGGTAACAGAAAACTTTGTTTTGAAAAAAAGAAGTCTGAATCTTTCTGTTCTCATGTTTGCAGCCTTTGTTTCTAGTTTTGCAGAAGCTGATTTGTGTCTTTTTTAGGAGTTGAGAGTAAAGAAAGCACACTAATTAAAATCTCAAAATAATACCAGTCCATGGAAATACAACAATACTAGTAATAAGATCTGACCTTGCAAGAGCATGGACTCTTATGAGGAACAATGTAATAAACGGTGAATTGTCACAAATATGAAAGTGCTTACTTAGATTAAAGAATTTTTAAATTAACTTTTACTTTGCTTTTTTCTCCTTTGTGAAGTCAGATTCATCATAAAAAAGAAATGAAATGCGCATGAACAAATTAAAAGAAGAAAAGAAAAAAGACAAGTAAAGAAAAGGAAGAAAGAAAGGACAGAAATTATCATTCATAATCTCTCTTTATAATTCCTTCATCCAAATGACAAAATTGTTAACATTTTAGGGCATCTTCTTACATTATTTTCTGTGAATGTGCAATATATATTTACCAGAGTAGAGTCACACCATACATACTTGTATTATTACATGCATCTTTAACTCAACTATATATCATAAGTAATTTTCCATGTTATAGTATATTTCTTTGATCACACCATTTGGAACAGCTGTATTTTATCTCATTGCACATATGCACCACAATTCAGTAAAAAACACCCTGGAAACTTCTTTGTCACCATATCTTTGTACTTGTCCTTATTTATCTCCAGTTCCCCAGCATTTTTTAAAAAAATGTTTCTGCCATTATGAGAGCAAAATATAACAACTAGGACCAGCCCAAAGATTGTCTTAGAAACCAGGTGTGTTGAATGGGGTGCAAATGAGACCTTTTCTTGTAAACTTGCTCATCTCTTCTATAAGGCTACAAGCCCTTTCAGGCTGCTGCTTCCACTTGATATGATACTTTTGAGCCTCCTGAGTGTAGCAATGATGTTTTATTCATCTCCTTAACCCCAGTGCCCATCTCAGGGTCCATCCCACAGTAGGTCTCAACAAATAATTTTCCAACTGAACCAAACTAAACCCTTTTCTACTTGTGAGTAAATGCCTACTCAGTCCGCAGGAAGTCCTAACTCAAAAATCACCCCGTTTTTTTCTGTAAGCACACAGTTTTTGTTTCCATCTACAATAATTTCAGATAATTTTATCCATATTCTTTATGGATAAAGATTTTCCAATAGATTTTCTGTGTCTCCATATCCTCCTCACATATCAGGCATGTTTATTCCCAGCACCTAGCAGAGTCTGGCTTGAAATAAACTGAAAGAACATTCAGAAGTTGGGTGTTTTTTGAAGCTAGCACAGTCATATACAATGTTGGTACTTAATAAATGCTTGTTGAATTGAACTGAATTGAACTGAATTGGTGCTAGGATTTCCAGCAGTGAAATTGGATAAATTGCTACTTCTTTACCTCTAGTTTTACCCTTAATGATTTTACTGATGTCCAGTGACAGGTAAGCACAACACAAACTGTTTCCCCTTTATCACCTCCCAAAACTGAAAATGCTGACACTTTTCATGCCCTGTTGATTCTTTTCCTTCTTACAAACGATAAGGTCGGACACGGTTTACTTGCAGTCATTGTATCGATCTTCCTTCTGGAGACGCAATTGGATCTTTCCCTCACAGGCAAGTTGTCACTGACTTTTACTTGGAGAGACAGATACTGACCACGGGATGCACTAGGGAAGCCAAGACTCAGTATTCAATTGTGACTGGCCCAGTGAGCTGGAATTTTTAACCATACAGGGCTAATCTTTATTATCTTGTTGGATGGTCGCTTCCATGTTGCTTCCAAAAGAGCTTTATACAAACACAGATTTGTACCATGAGAAAAGGGACATTAAATTATTTAAACTTTTAAATTAAATAAAATTCGCATCCTTTTTAAACCCACCGTTGTTATAAGTCATATATTGAGTACACCAAAGAATAGTGAAGACAAAATCTATCTGAGTGAGCAGAGTCAGATGGAGTAAGAGCATAGCTTGTTACCTTGGATAAGTCCATCCAGTTTAAAAAACACATTCATAAGCATTGACTCAGTTGTCCTTGAGAAAACCCTTGCAAGAACAAAATACTTATCCTCAGAAGGAGAAACGAAGGCTCATAGAGAATAAGGAATAAATTGAATGTAGCACAGCTGCTAAGAGGTCAAATAGTCAAAGTCTTTGTTCTACTATATCTTGCCACTGTTGGGTTTTGTGAAGTAAATCTGTTCCTAAACACTTTCCTATGCAATATCTCATTGGGTACAGACAATAGCTCAGTGAAAAGATTTTATGATCCTGCTGCAGGGTGAAAATTTGTGTATCAATAAGTGATTATTTTTAATGTAAAATTGAGCTATATCTAACAAACATGAATAGGATTTGCATGCTAAAAACTACCAATGCTGATTGTTTAAAAATCAAATAAGGTCTAAGTAAATGGAGAGACATACTGTGTTCAGGGATTGGAAGGCTCGACATAGTAAAAATGTCAGTTCTCCCCAAATTAATATGCAGATTTAATCACAATGCTTATCAATATCTCAGCAAGAGTTTTTGTAGATACAGACAAGATTATTCTAAAGTGTACGTGGAAAGGCAAAGAAACTATAATGGCTAAACAATATTGGAAATGAATTAAGTGAAAAAATTAGCCTACCCAGTTTCAAGACTTATTTTACAGCTACATTATCAAGATTGTGTAGGAATGGCAAAAAAATAGACACATGAATCGATGGACCCAAATACAGAACCTAGAAATAGATCAACACTAATATGGCCAACTGATTTTTGACAAAGCTGCAAAAGTAATTCAATGGAGAAAAAATAGCCTTTCAAGAAATGGTCCTGGGCCAATGGAACATCCATAGGAAAGGGGAAAAAAAAAGAATCTAAACCCAAATCTCATACTTTACATGCCTTACTCAAAATTAACTCAAAACAATCATGGATTTTAGGTAAACAAAAATTACATAATAAAAAATCTTTAGATCTAGACCTAAGCAAAGAGTTCTCAGGTTTGACACCAAAAGCACAACCCTTAAAAGAAAAAAAATGATAAATTTAACTTCATCCAAATAAAAACATTGCTCTGTAATAGACTTTAAGAAATGAAAAGATGAGATTGGGTACATTCAGGGTGGTATGGTCATAGACAGCATGGACAGAACTGGAGATCATTGTGTTAAGTGAAATAAGCCAGGAACAGAAAGATAGACATCACATATTCTCACTTATTTCTGGGATCTAAAATTCAAAATACTGAACTCGTGGACATAGAAAGTAGAAGTTACCAGAAGCCGGGAAGGGTAGTGGGAGGGTGTGGGGTTGCTGGTGGGGATGGTTAAAGGGTACAAAAAAAAAATTTAGAAAGAATGAATAAGACCTACAATTTGATAGCATAACAGTGACTACAGTCACTTAATCGTACATTTTAAAATAACTTAAAGAGTGTAATTAGATTGTCTGTAACTCAAAGGATAAATGCTTGAGGGGATGGTTAACTCATTCTTCATGATGTACTTTTTCCACATTGCACACCTGTATCAAAACATCTCATGTACCCCATAAAAATATATACCTATTATGTACCCACAAAATTAAAATTAAAATGTTTTAAAACAAACAAGAAATGAAAAGAGAAGTTACAGAATGGAGGAAAATATTCACAAACCACACATCCAACAAAGAACTAGTACCTAAAATATGTAAAAAAAAATACTCCCAAAACTCAACAGTAAGAAACTGTATAAAATGGATATAAGACATAAAGAGATATGTCTTCAAAGAGAATACAGAGTTAGCAAATAAGCACAAGAAAATATGTTCAACATCATTAGCCATTAGGAAAATGAAAATTAAAACTACAATGTGATAATACTACACACATATTAGAATAGCTAAAGTAAAAATAGCAACACCACCATTGCTAGCAAGGATGCAGAGAAACTGGATTTTTCATATATTGCTGATACTGATATAAAATGGTAGAGTCACTCTGAAAAACAGTTCGACTGTTTTTTAAAATACTAAACACACAGCCACCATATGGCATGGAAGTAGCACTCCTGGGCATTTATTCCAGAGAAATGAAGACTTATGTTCACTCAAAAATCTGTACACAAATGTTTACAGCAGCTCTGTTCATAATAAGCAAAAACTGGAAACAACCCAAATGTCCTTCAGTGGTTAAACAAACTGGTACATTCATACCATGGAGTACAAAGCAATTAAAAGGAATTAATAATTAGCAATAAAAGGGAATGAATTATTGTTATACACAGCAGCCTAGATGAATCTCCAGGGCATTATGCTAAGTGGAAAAGTCAATCCCTAAAGGTTTCATACTGTATTATTCCATTTATGTAACATTCTTGAAGTGACAAATTTATAGAAATGGAGAAGAGACTAGTGGTTCCCAGGGTTTACGGAAGGGACAAGGATAGGGAAACTGGCTGTGGCTACTAAAGGGTAACAAAAGGAATCCTTAATGGTCATGGAATATTCTGTATCTTGACTCGGTCAATGATAATCTTAGCTGTGGTATTACACTATTGTTTTGTAGGATATTATTATTGGGAGAAGGTGAATAAATGGAACACAGGAATTTCTTACAACTTCATGTGAATCTACAATTATCTCAAAATAAAATGCTTAATTTAAAAAATAGAAGTGGTGAAAAAAACCTAAAAAATAGAACAATATTCAGGAGGATGTCAGAGTTTCGGTTTCTACTAATAGTATAGACCACTTCTTGTGACCTCTTTTGCATTGGTTTAATTTTCTCTAATAAGCCAACTGGATGAAACAACCACCCTTTTGACTACTTAACGGTGATAACAGCATTAATCCATTCACGACAGCAGAGCCCTCATAACCTCACTTCTTTGAGGCTCCACCTCTTAATACTGTTATAATGGCAGTTAAATTCAATATGAGTTTTGTAGGAAGCATTCAAACCATGGCAAGTACAAACATCAACCCCACCTAGATTTGGCAGAATTCTGAAGGGCCATCCCAGCTCCAGACTCCATAGAATCATCTAAAACCTCTATTGCAAGTGCACTAACTTCTCCCTCTGACCAATTATGTTTTCCTTACTCCCTATTAAGTGTTGTTGCAAAAACTACTCAGTAAACTCCCTACACATACATCTTGATCTCAGAGCATTTCCCAAGGAACCCAAAAATAGTTAGTGCTAGGAGTAGTCTAAAGAATAGATATTTTTAAATTTCTGTTTAAAGTTTCGGAGTACATGTGCAGGATATATAGGTTTGTTACACAGGTAAATGTGTGCCATGGTGGTTTGCTGCACCTATCAACCCATCACCTAGGTATTAGGTCTGCATTAGCCAGCATGCATTAGCTATTTTTCCTAATACTATCCCTCCCACTACCCCACCCCTCAGACAGGTCCCAGTGTGTGTTGTTCCCCTCCCTGTGTCCATGTGTTCTCATTGTCAAGAATAGATTCTTAAATGGGATTTTGGAGCTACATCACCTACCAGCTGGTTGACACTATGGACTTCATCATGAGTGATAGGTGAAGTGCTAATAGCCCTCAGTATACTATAGCTGCAATTGTTATAGTTTTCACTAGTGGAAAACTGAGATGGAATATTGGTGGATGAAAATAAACAAGTAGGGGCAATATCTCAAGTGTTGCTGATGTTCAAAAAAAGCAATAATTTCAAGGATTATAAAAGTCAGTAGATTTTGCAGGTTGGGGGGTGGATATTGATGCACTAAAAAAATACAATGAAAGGCTAAGATAATCAATCACAAATGTAAGACAGAGTACCAAAGCCAAAGGGCCTCCCTGGCAGCATGGAAGGAGACTCTCCTACTTCTATAGCTAGAGGACAGAAAAAAACTAGGGCTCAGACCCCAGCATTTAAGCATAGTGGTCATGGAGTTCCAGAGAAGACTGAATTCTCAACCCCGGCAAGTCTGCTCCTCTTAGGTGAGAGCTCTGATTAGAAAGGGGATGTGGGACAAAAAGACTCAGAAATCACTGTCAATACACTCAGAAATCTTGAACTTCCAGATTCTCCTGACCACTCCAGGCTTGGAGAAGTGCCTTATTCCTCCATATTCCCAGTTCTCCTCCCCTTGATTACAAATGATGCAGAAGCTTCTGTGTGGCATCATTGCCAACATATCTGAGTCTGTGCTAACGAGGGGACTCTTGCTGAGCCCCCAGAGAGCTTCCAGATCAGGTCTGGTTGCCAGAGGAGCCAACCATGTGATTAAAATGTTAGAACTTTCAGTCCTACTCCCCAACTTCCAGTGAGGGGAGAGGGGCTGAAGATTAAGTTAATTACCAATGGCCAGTGATTTAACCAATCATGCTTATATAAATGAAATCTCCACTAAAAGTCTAAAAATTAAAGGTTAGAGAGCTTCCCAATTGGTGAAGACATGAGGTGCTAGAAGGGTGGTTGTGCCCAGAGAGGGCATGGGAGCTCTGCACTTCTTCCCCTATACCTTACCCTATGCATCTCCTCCATTTGGTGATTCCTGAGTTGTACCCTTTATAATAAACTGGAAAGAACAAGTAAACTCCTTTCCTGAGTTCTGTGAGCCATTCTAGTAAGTTATCATACATGGGAAACACCAACTTCATGTTTTTGCATAAATGCACACAAAAAAAGTTTCTGGTAGAATACAAAATAAACTTCTAGTACTTAGCTCTTCTCTGGGGACCAGGGGTTGGGGGGAAATGCGCTTCTCAAATAGAAAGAAGACTCATATTTTAGCTTTCAGAATTTCGTACCATTTGGGGCTGGGCACAGTGGCTCATGCCTGTAATCCCAGCACTCTGAGAGGTTGATGGGGATGGCTCACTTGAGCTCAGGAGTTCAAGACCAGCCTAGGCAACACAGGGATACCCAGTCTCTACTAAAAATACAAAAATTAGCCAGGCATGGTGGCACATGCCTATAGTCCCAGCTACCAGGGAGGTTGACACCAGCCTAGGCAACGTGGTGAAACCTGGTCTCTACTAAAAATACAAAAATTAGCTAGACATGGTGGCATGCACCTGTAGTCTCAGCTACCTAGAAGGATGAGGTGGGAGGATTGCTTGAGCCCAAGAGTGGGAGGTTGCAGTGAGCCAAGATCGCGCCACTGCACTCCAGTCTGGGTGACAGAGCAAGACTCTGTCCAAAAAGAAGAAAAGAAAAAGAAATTTGGACTATTTAAAAGTTTCACCCTATTCATTTATTTGATTATTTTTAAATAATAGAAAAGATTATGTTTTGTAAAGAAAAAAGCCAACAAATCTGAACTGATTTTAAATGGGAAAATAGAATATTCACTAGCATTGGGAAGTAATGCATATGGCTGAGCAAACTGGCCCTGAAATTCAAACTCGCAACAAAGAACCAAGTAAGCAGTAGTCACTAGCCTTGACAGATGGACATTGTCTGTAGAGAGCATTGGTCCTCACTCTGATCACTGGGAAAGAGAATGAAACAAGAAAATATTTTGGCCATATCCCCATGACATTCAAGTGTCTGATGAAAATCAAAGCATTCAGGTAAAAAGATCTAGTTACTCTCAGCCCACTGACATATTGTCTCAATCTCAAGACAACATGGACTATTGACTGGTTTTTAAGTTTCCATGTGGGCATCTAGAATAGGGAAACATAGTCTTTATTTGCAAAAAGAGAGATGACATTAGCAATTGTTAAAATTCTCAAGTGGGGTAATGCTTAGGGGTGAATGCCATTTTCTTTCACATTCTTGATTGCAATAAAAATGGAATTTGAAGAGAGTTACTATTCCCCAGAACTAACAGGATTCACCTGTACCATGTTTACTGCTTAATTCTCCAAACAGGATCAGCATAATGTAGTAGAAATGCCAATAAATGTGGGGTCAGGAGAGCTAGGTTCAAACCTCAGGCATGCTAAATAACACTTGGTTAAGTCACTTAAATAGAAGGCCTTGATTTTTTCGTTTACTGAAAAGAGAACTATAACATTTCACAAGTAACTTAAGTATTGTTTAGAAAGGAAATGAATCCAATATTCATGTCCACTTATGGAACCAGACAGATCACACACACACACACACACACACACACACACACACACACACACACACTGTCAACAACTGAAACAGGAAAACCTTAGCCTACATAAGGAATACAAAACAATGAGCGCTCTCTCAACACTTTGGTACTTCACTTAAATAGCTGTGTTATGGGATATTTAGCACTCTATCCACTTTTTAATGAAATATCCCTATCAGCCACAGGATAATTACTAAGCAATACAATACTTTTTATTTTCTCTTACATTTCTTTCAGATGAAATTAAGCTTCACAGAATAACATCGATCACATTCAGATCACGTTTTTGCATGTCTAACTTGTTTTTTTCTCCTGAGTTTTACTAAGTGATATTGATATTAATCAGTTCCAATTTTGAAACAAAAATAAATTCATGTTGCCTCTTTTAATTCTTAATTTAGTGCCATACTTTTCTTCATGCCACGCTCTCTGCTCCCAATGCCCTCCCTCCACCTGACCCTACATACACTCTGCTACCTGCCAAGTTCTTAACCAGTTAAATTAAGCCAGAATGCAAAACCTCATAAGGACACTTCTTTTTCAGACTCCCCTGCCTACAGTAAAAATAACTCCCCTCCTTTTCCATTGAGTTGGGAAAGCGATTTTGATCAATCATAAATGATACTCATGGGCAAGGGGAGATCAAGAGTTTTGTTTGCAACATGTCAAAGGCAGCTATGGAGTTGGAGCTCTCATCAGCCATCCCAGGGTACTGGTCTAACCCTGGGATGTCAAGGGTAAAACAGCCTGCTCTTTGCTTACAGAGGTCCATGCAGCTCTGGCATTATCCATCCTTGCCTTTCTCTCCACAAAGGAGGGACAAAAGATGCTCCACACACCCCATCTCAATTTACCAAGGGTGAGAGATTAAGATCAAGGAGAGAGATTAAGGGGAGGCTTCCATGTGAGCAACACTCACACAATGTAGCTTACAAAGAGAGACACATAGCTCTCTCTCATCTGCCCTTCCATCAGGAGAAAAGCTTTTGCTGCCTGAATCCTCTTTCTCCCCAGTTTTCTCCTATATATGAGAAAGGGACGAGGCGCCTGAAGTGCCAGTGGGCTAACCAGAACACTGCATCCAAAAGTAACCAAAAGATGACATTCACCTGTGGCTGACTGTCTCTCCCCCTGACACAGTTGCATGGGACCAGATATGGTCCATGAGGCCCCAACTCTTGCACATCATGAATCCTCATTATTGTGCCACCCTTCTAGCCCATTTCTTAGCTCTTAGTTCAAGCAACCACTTCCCAGACATATTTCCTCAGATATCCCTCTCCTCCAATTGGATTTGGTGCTCTTTTCCTGGGCTTGCCCCTTGGGATCCCTTTGCTTCTTATTCACACCATGATTACAATTCTTTTCACATTTTATTGCAATTTTGTCCATTTCCCCCAAAAGACTGTGATCTTGATTCTGAGTCCCAGTTAAGAAAATAGATAAATTTAGCTGAATACTCACATTGTGCCAGGCATCATGCTGAGTTCTGCTCATATTGCTCATTGACTTCTCCCACTATGCACACTACTCAGTACTACCTCCCATTTCTCAGACTGAGAAAAGTCAAAGCATTTGCACAAAGTTATGCAACTAATCAAGATTTGAGCTTAAGCATCCTGATGCCCAGCCCAAATGTTTAACCACTGTATTATATCTCGGCCCTTCAAGATATGGAATTCTGAAGGATGAAGAATAGCCCACGGGGTGGGCAATGGAGAATGGACATTCTTTGTCTAATACCCTACAGATGTAAAGACTCCAAAGTACAAAATAATATGATGCATAAGGGATGGAGGAGGGAAGAGTGGCTGGTGAGTCAGAGAACTAGGTGAAAACAAAACCTCCAAACTAATTTTTTTTTTTGCCAAAATAAAGGATTTAGAACTTGGACTTCATCCTTGAGTTTGTTGGGGTCAGGAAGAGTTTTAAGTAGAAATAGAACAAGATTGTATGTTTATTTTAGAAATATATTTCTGTTGGCAGCATAGAAAGTGGCTTAAAGCAGTAAGGTTGAAAGTTAAACTGGGCAATATAATTGAATGACTATAAGGTGTCAAGCATTGTAACCAGGTTTTAGAGTGGGAGGTGTGAGGTAGGGAGAGTACAGTAATAAAGACTGACAGTCCCTACCTAACTTCAAGACTTCTACAGTGTGGCAATGGTCTACCAATATTCTACAAGAAAGTAAAAGGTGGAATGAAGAAATAGGCACTGTGATAGAAAGCTGGAGAATCAATAAGATGAATAGTAGATTATTATGGGAACTATGTGGCACGCCTCAATCCAAACCCTCAGCAAACATCATACATTGATCATGGCCTTTTTGCTGTGGATTCCAGATGCAATCTCAGACACCTTCTCAACAAAGCATCACAGGTCCCACTAGCACTTGATCAGTTTGGCTTCCAAGTTAAGAACTATTTGCCCTCCCAAGAGGGCTAGAACTTAAATGGACAATTGTGTTGAAGGATGGCTACATTGGGAGGAGTAAGAAGGTAGATTTTCCATCTTCTCTTTATCCTGGCATTATTATAGGTGGCCACACATTAGAAAGTAATTGAGAAATACCTTTTAGTCGGGAATTAGAAAAATGAATATTCTTTCTCCATCCCAGGCAGGATAGCCAACCAGATGTTCATATGTAACTGTATGGTGGCAGAAAGTGAACTCGTCATGATGAATTAAACCCAAGACCTAACAGCTCATACATCTGTATGATTATCTGACAGCAAGTGTGCACAAAAGTAAAACAGAAAAATAATCTTATGAATGAAGAGCATTCAAACAAAGCCACTTTCAAAGTCCTTTTTGCCCTGTTGCACCTTCTAGGAGTATAATACACAGGGTGCATTGACGATGGGCTCCCCCTGGCTACTTCCTCTTCTAGAAATCTGCAGGAACATTCTCCCAGAGCAAAGGAATGAACTTCACTTATAACCCATCCAGGAGCTGCATGTTCCATCTTCCCACCAGCTCTATAAAGCTAGCAGGAACATCTCCATTTAACAGGTGACAGGAGCCAAGGGAAAGATTTGTTCAGTAACTTCCCCAGAGATGTCCAGCTCTGTAGCAAGACTAGGATGTGATCCCAGTTTTGTCTACTCCAACGTGCAATCCAGCCACTGACCTCGCACACCTTTGGTGGTCTCTGTTAGGGAAGCCTGTCTAGAATGCCGGGCAAGAAGAGTAAGATAAGCAGGAGAATTTCTCACAGATGGCTACTTTGTGAGAGAAAAAAAGAGGGAAAATCCAAGACTTGGCCCTTGGGAATGAGCATTTGGCAGCCTCCTGGGACTGCAGAAGACCAATCTCCCTTTCTCAATAATCCTATCCCCGCTTTCTTTCCCAGAAGACCCACATTTTGCTTTGTTGTGTTTCTAACCAGCTGAGTCTAATATTGGCTTTCTTTTATATTACTGCCCCAAACAACACTTTGTGGCAGAAATGAAGCTGCAGCAATATAAATCCTATTTGGTTAATACCCTTATCTAGGTGGACTAGGTTAATAAAGTCTGCCTGAAACAGCTGATGACTGGCCAGCCAAATGCAACACAGAGCCATAACAACCTTTCATTTATAATTGTTTAGCTAAAATAAAATGAAATAAACAGAGAAATTTCCTCATTTACCTCATCATCCAACCCCCTGTCCAAAACAGCCTTTAGTCCTGTTAGATAAAGGATGGCCTCAGCTGGAAAAGCAAGCGAAATAACAGTTTATGTTATGGCTTTTATTCATAGAGGGCCAAGATCAGGTAATCTAAGTATAATTTAAGAGATAGTTTTCCCATGTTTTTCTCCCAAGGGTAATTTTAACTATAAATGATTTTCACTTTATAAGCTAATTCTAGAATCTTTAACTCTTTTCTACCCCTATGCTTATTCCTGTGTAGGATTAGACTTTACTCTTACCTAGGCAAAAGGACAAAGAGAAGTTGGGTGGATTTGAGAGCTCTCCAGATGCAGATTTTAGGACTTGGTAATGAATGAGATGCCACAAGGAAGAGGAAAAAAATCTAGGATGACTCCTAGGTTCCACTTTTGGCAACTGGGCATGTCTTTGAACTTCCTCGTCTTCTCATTGCTTAGCACATCAGGAACAAGCAATCGCTCTAAATGTGCACAGGAAACCAGCCTCAAAACAGTTTCGTTTGTCCTTGATGATCCAGAGGATAAAATAGTACACAACTACATATAATTAACTAAAAGAAGAGTAATATAAATAGAACATAGGTTTGTAGCAGAAAAGTTATAGGCACCTAACTTGAACAAGAGGAAACGACACAAAAAAGTCCACTGTAATTTCAGGCCATTTGAATGCCATGCATTTCTTAGCTAGAAAGCCTTGTATAGATAAAGGTAAAGTTTGCATACTTGCACTTGGTTTAATTTATTCTTGCTTTGATATGCCCAAAGTGTTTGCAAGTTTGAGAATCATCAAGCACTTCTTACTATGCACACCCCACTAGCCCTCCTGAAAACACCCTCCCTATGTAAGTTTTCTCTGTTTTTGTTTATAAACACATGGGTCAAAGAGCAGATCCAAAGAAATGCATTACTTTTTTTGGACTGTTACTATTATAAAAGAATTAACAAATGTCTAATGAGTGCCTATATATGCAGTCTTAGAGCAAGGGACATATCTTAGAAATGATGAGAATATTGTCCAGTTCTTTACAAGTCTTTTCCATCTGTGATTCTCCAACTTTCCAGCAGTGGAGATGGCCATGACAGCACATGAAAGTGGCTGTGTACTGCTGGGAAGTGCTAAAAGCCTGAAGTGAATGCCACAAAAGAAAAACTTTCATAATCTCATGTTTTAGATAAGCATTCAGGAAAATTGTATATTATACTTCTAAACATGTGTTTGTTTTCTTATTATGATGATAGAAGAAGCACCATGCTTATGCTATAGGTTTACATAACTCCTGTCACATCGCCATGTGGCCAGATGTAGCCATATCTTAGTGTAAGGAACAAGGACTTCAAGTTTCTGTAAAGATGTCACTCTGCCTCACAGCGGGCACAACACAGACATGGGGCTTCGCCCGTCCCATACTGATAATAGCCTTATCCCCAATCTCTTCATCGAGACCCATCTTACTCTCTGCTTGCCAGTCTATCCACAATTTAATCCACTTCTAATCCAGCATTTCTCTTCCTTTCATGACTTCACTTTAAACCAGTCTAACTTCGACTTTTAGCTTGCCCCTTCATCCTCATTTTGGAGACTCCATCTGCCTACATTGTTTTGACATGCCTTGGTTTCTCTCAGACTCTGTTTCTACCAAGATCATCAGGTCTCCCTGGACCCAGGTTCTCCCTAGAACCATGAATGAATCCCAGAAAACAAAAAAAGTTAATATTTGTCTCCCAAAGAATTAAGAAGGTGAAGCCTGGCTTAAGTAAATATTCAGTGTATTCGTAACCTAGGGCTGTTATAACAAATTGCCACAAACTGAGTGGCTTGAAATAATACAAATTTATTCTCTTACAGTTCTGGAGGCTAAAAGTTCAAATTCAAGATGTCAGCAGGGCCAAGCTCCCTCCAAAGGCTCTAGAGAAGAATCCTTCCTTGATTCTTCCAGCTTCTGGTGGTTGCCAATAATCTGCTTATAGCTGCACGACTCCAGTCTCTGCCTGCATCTTCACATATGTTCTCTTGTATGTCTGTCTCAGTTTTCTCTTCTCAAAAGGACACCAATCATAGGATTAGAGCCCATCCTAATCAAACATGACTTTGTATTAACTTATTACATCTCCACGGACCTTCTTTCCAAGTAAGGTCATTTTTGAGGTTCCAGGTAGACATGAATTTGAGGGGGACACTGTTTGACCCAGTATTCCAAGAAATGTTGATTCCTTTCTTTATAATGGCAGGAAAGGGAGAGATGATGGGCTACATGACGTGTCTTAGAATCTAATTTGTCAAACACTGTTTTACAGGTCTGATGAAGTTCTTCAGCTCCAGTGTCCTCTCTGAGACACCTTCTTGTCACCAGACACCGCATATGCTTTAAGGTACCTGAGTCAATCACCCCAATTTGTGATGTCTCATTAATAATTCTGGTACCATTTCATCTTGCATTTGTTGTGGAAATGTGGGCTATGCCAGGCACACCCCACAGTTCTAAGATGAATCAAATCCCAAATACTCTTGATTACTTTGTTTGCCTTAACAAGACTCTAACTACCTCAATGGAAAATACACTAGCTAATCAATGACTGATGTTTATGTCCTTCATAGCAAGTGTTCACTAAGTGCTTTTGAATTAAATAATACCAATAACAACAACATGCTAACAGCCACTGAGAGTTTGCTATGTTCTAGGTCAACATTGTCCAGTAGAAATAAAATGCGAGCCACACGTGTTATTTTCAAATATTTTGGTAGTCTCATTTCTAAAACAGTAAAAAGAAATAGATAAAGCTAATGTTGACAATATATTTTATTTAATCTAATATTCCTAAAATATTATTTCAATACAGTGTAGTCAAATTATAATTTTAGTATTTTAAAATTATTAATAAGACATTTTGCACTTTTATCCTAAGACTTAAAAATTCAGGGTGGATTTTATATTTATAGCACATCCCAATTCAAACTAGCCACATTTTAAGTGCTCAGTAGCCACACACAACTAGTGACTACCATATCAGACAGTGCAGTTCTAGATGCTATGTTAAATACTTTATAAGCATAATTTATTTAAACATCATAATAACCTGCAAGGGGATATTATATGTGTTCCCACTTTTTTTTTTTTTTTTTTTTTTTTTGAGATGGAGTCTCGCTCTGTGGCCCAGGCTGGAGCGCAGTGGCTGGATCTCAGCTCACTGCAAGCTCCGCCTCCCGGGTTTACGCCATTCTCCTGCCTCAGCCTCCCGAGTAGCTGGGACTACAGGCGCCCACCACCTCACCCGGCTAGTTTTTTGTAATTTTTTAGTAGAGACGGAGTTTCACCGTGTTAGCCAGGATGGTCTCGATCTCCTGACCTCGTGATCCGCCCGTCTCGGCCTCCCAAAGTGCTGGGATTACAGGCTTGAGCCACCGCGCCCAGCCGTGTTCCCACTTTGCAGATGATGAAATTGAGGTTGAGACAGGTTACATAATTTTCCCAACATGACAGAACCATTCTATGCTCTTAACTGCTGTGCCACATTGCCACCAACCTAGATAGATGGATAAGTGGATGAATCTAAAGTTTTTTTTTTATGTTATTCTTTGGATTCTGAGGTTTTGCTTCCCTTTCTCCGTGACTCTTTCTCTCCATCGAGAAAGTACACACACACACACACTCTCTCTCATACACTGGACCAATATTTTTCAATCTTCCTCACATTAATCACCACCTGTGTCAAAATTACCTGAACTCCCCAGTTTCCCAGGCCCTACTCTTAGATTATTCTCATCCAACAGGTCAAAGAGAGCTTAGAAATCTATGCTACTAATTTCCAGGATTAGGATTCTGATGTCTGTTAATGCAATGTTCACAATTTTGGCTCATCTTAGGTCACCTGGAGCTCGTGGCTGAGCTCCGTCCACAAAAATTTTCATATAAATAGTCTGGGATGAGACAGGAGCATCAGTTTCTTTTAAACAGACAGCTGGGGTTGAAAATCCTACATTGACATTTGAGTTCCACTCTCGGCCATGTTTCTCTGCTCCTTGCCAGTCTGGATAATTATGCATGATAATGTTTAGAAGAATCCGGAGGAATGAATTTAAAATTGTCTAGTTGCCAGGTGTCCAGGTGGTCAGTTAGGACAATGAGCCAAACTGAAAGCAACAACCAAGCATTTATTCACTTACTACAACAATGCAAGCAAGATACAAAAAGAGGTGCTGGCTCCCCTGTGGTCCATTTTTCCCTACAGAATGGCACTGGGCAACAGTCGAGTGGATGCAGCACAGATGGGAGCGGTTGTCTCACAACTGAGGAGCGCTGAACAAAAGCCTCCTTCCTCTTATGAACATGTCAGCTAGGAGAAGACGGGCTAGGAGTAGAAAGACACTGAATCAAAGTGAAGAGTGCCTCAGTCAAGGCTTTCAGCAAGGAGGCTTCTGAATGGATATACCTGTCTAGAAATGCAGATATTCAGGTGAGCGTGGCTGGCCCAAGGGGGGCTAAGTTCTTTTTTTTTTTTTTTTTTTTTTTTGAGACGGAGTTTCACTCTTTCACCTGGGTTGGAGTGCAGTGGCGCAATCTCGGCTCACTGCAACTTCCGCCTCCCGGGTGCAAATGATTCTCCTGTCTCAGCCTCCCGAGTAGCTGGGACTATAGGCGCGTGCCACTACACCCGGCTAATTTTTTGTATTTTTAGTAGAGACGGTGTTTCACCGTCTTAGCCAGGATGGTCTCGATCTCCTGACCTCGCGATCCACCCGCCTCGGCCTCCCAAAATGCTGGGATTACAGGCGTGAGGCACTGCGCCCGGCCTAAGTTCTTGACTGTATCTCCCTCCAGAGAACTGCAATGCACTGGCAGTGCACCAAGTCTGGTGTGGGGAGGGTAGCTTTCCCGCCACGAGGCCTGCCGGACAAAGCCTTGTACCTGCCTCTAGTTGGGCCTGAAGGATCACACATAAGATTTTGGCTTGGAACCAGACTCCTCAAAAAGTCCATAGTCCAGCTGTGTTGGATGAGCATCAAGAATCAATCTGTATGCCCTGAATTCTCTCTGCAAGTCTGTTTTGAAAAGCAAGCCAGATTCTAACCATGGAGATTTGGCAGAGCTGGTCATCAGGGACCCACTCTAACACTTCGCCTGCTTTCTACACAGACCCCTTACACTATATGCCTCCTAACAAGCCCAGAATAACTGACTCCGCAACCCACTCCGAGCACCCACTAGGGGTTTTTTTCAGTTACAAGCGACAGAAACCCAATTTAAACTGGCTTGCACCACAAAGGAAGTTCTTATCCTAAGGAACTAATCAGTCAGACCAAAGACAGAGCTGATTTTAAGGATGGTCAGATAGATACAGAGGTTCAAATATGTCACGAAAAATCTCTCTTTCTAACTTTATTTGTTCCGTTTTCCTACATGGGGGTTTCATCCTCAAAAGGCTCTTTCAATATGGCATCAAAGACAGCCACCTGCAGCCCAGGCTCAACCTTTCCTACAGCCAGCAATCTCAGAGAATAGTGTTGCTTTTTATCCACTAGCGACCAAAGCAAACTCAAAGACTGTGATTGGCTCCTCTAGGATCACATGTCCATCCTTGAGCCAATCACTTGGCAAGAAAGGCAGAGCCACATCATTTTCAACCCCACCAGAAATACATGAGAGGTAAGAGACTTCCAAGAAGGAAGGAATGCTGACTATACAAAAAAATGGAACAACTAATACAGCTTGATGTGAGGATACAATTTTGAAAACTTGTTTTAAAAAAATCTATTATGTTTGCTAATCCTGTCTTCTTGAAGAGCATAAATTACTTTTTTAAAAAATGGGTTTTGACCAGGCGTGGTGGCTCATGCCTGAAATTCCAGCACTTTGGGAGGCCAAGGTGGGTGGATCACTTGGGGTCAGGCGTTCAAGACCAGCCTGGCCAACGTGATGAAACTAAAAATACAAAAATTAGCCAGATGTGGTGGCACACCACATCTACCTGGGACACCACAGCTACCTGGGAAGTTGAAGCATGAGAATCACTTGAACCTGGGAATTCGGAGCTGCGGTGAGCTGAGATCACGCCAAAGCACGCCAGCCTGGGTGGCAGAGTGAGATACTGTCTCAAAAAAACAAAACAAAAGAAATGGGTTTATCCCAGAATATTTTAAGGGGAATCAAGCCACTACCTCAAAAGAGGTGAGAAGAAAGAGGGATTTCTCGTCTGAGACTAGAAAAGACCCAGGTATTAGGTCTGAGATTTTACTGAGATCATTTCATTTAAGTCTTAGAAAGCAAGATGGGAAAACTGAAGCTCAATAAGATAAGGCACTTGCTCAAGAACCCAAAACTAGCAAGTAGCAGAACAGCTTTTATACCCCAAGTCTACTCTCTCATGAAACACAATGTTAGTTTCTTACTATGCCCAGTTGGCTGTATTTCCACAATACAATCACGTAAGTTTTCTCATTTGTCCTCACAACAGAAAATGAGGAATTTAAGGCAGCACTATTATAGCTATTTGACAATACTTTCTCCAGGTTAGTCTCTAGAGCTATTACTATAGGCCCAGCTACCAGGGAAAAAGACTTAAGAGCATCCACAAGGAATTTTTGGCATCTCTGAACATCACACCAGCCATTCAAGAGAGAAGGCAATGTCATTCCTGGCTCCTCACATTTTCTAGTAGTGTCTTTTACAAAGAAACAATATATTTCCTACACAGTTTTCCTCATTCCCCACTCACTTCCCATGGAAGCTCCCTGGAAGGCACTAGGAGAATAATCCCAGCCCGGTGATATTCACATCCCTAAGCACATAGCTTAGGGAAGTTCTGTTATGTGTACACATCAAATTGAGTGTGTTCCCATATGTTCTCACTCATAGATGGGAATTGAACAATGAGATCCCTTGGACACAGGGCGGGGAACATCACACACCAGGGCCTGTGGGAGGGTGGGGGTCTGGGGGAGGGATAGCATTAGAAGAAATACTTAATGTAAATGATGAGTTGATGGGTGCAGCAAACCAATATGGCACATGTATACCTATGTATCAAATCTGCACACTGTGCAAATGTACCCTAGAACTTAAAGTATAATAAAAAAAAAAAAGAGTGTGTTCAAGTTGCTTATAAAACCAAACTAATTTAATCTATTTTATATGATGGCACTTGGTATTTACCATTTGCTTCTAGCCATCAAGGAAGAAATATCGGGCAATGTAAAGAATTTCATCCTCAGAATCAAATACATGGTGGCTTGAATCCTGACTAGTATATCCGGCACATAGTAGGTCTATATGTCACATTGTTTTCTTTCTCCATCTAGACAGTTTGATTCAAATGTAATATAATAAAAGAAAACTTAAACTAGAAGCCAGAATATTTGTATTCCATTCCTTCCGCTGCCACTAACTTACTCTGTGACCTTGTTAAGGTGATGTAGCCTCAATGTTCCTTGGCTTCCTCATCCTTCAAATGAGAATAATAGTGCCAATCTAGCTTACCTCCAGACTATCAGGGGATTCAATAAATGAATGTTCATGAATTCATTGTGAAAACTATAAAGAGCTACAGAAATACTAGGAATCACACTGGGCCATACGCCTCATCAATAATCTCCGGGGCAGCCTTTGGAGAGCATGCACACTGGCAGAAAGAAATACAAAGTGGCTATTTCACTTTGCAAGGTCACTGCTGTGCTATAAACATTGACAAGCCTGAAGAACATGGAGGTCAAATACCAGGGAAATCCTTCATGCAACAGAAGATTTTGTCAGCAGAACTGAGCAGAATACCAAGTCACAGACGGTTCCCTAAAGGCACACTTAACTCCCTGGTCAACGTTTCGAAGCAATTTAGAAAAGTCTTCACAAACCATAGACTCCTGGATATTTAAACTTGGAAGAGAACCTCAGAAGTCATAAGTCCAAATGCTTCATTTCACACTTGAGGAAACTGAGGCCTAGATTCACACAGCTAATTTTAAATCCACAGTTCTTTCTATGATGCCAAGTATCTCCCTGAAATACAAATAAAGAATGAAAAATTCTCAAAATCCCAGAACCCCTTGTTTAAGTAGAATTGCTACCACGCAGAGCCTCAACCTGTACTCCAGAGGTGGTTGTGCCTCTGTAGGATTTGGAAACTGGGAAGAACAGTGGGCAGGATGCAGAAACCCCATAGACAGCATAATTTATCAAATTAGTGTGGCATTTGAGGTACTTCAGATGAAAGTCACCATAGAAATGCTCATCTTTTCATGAAATAACTAAAAGAAATACTGTTTCACATTATAGTACACCTCGCTAGATTTCTATTAAATTTCAAAGCTGCTCTGTTTAGTTAAAAGAGTTCAGCCTTTTCTGAAATGACTGACTCCAAGGTTTTAACTTTCCTGTGGTACTTTTAATATGACTGTAATATTTTTTTTTCCCTCCAGGCTGGAAACAAGAGTTTTGTCATGGATGAGGTGTCACAGGAATGACAGAGTCCTAGGATACAAGCCTTGACTCAGCAAGGAGAAAGGAGTCTTCTTTTTCTTTATTTGTTGGAACACTATAATCTCATAAAAATAAGAAAAGAGTTTTGTTCACCCAAACGATTGCAGCTTGCAGAGGACATGTTCAGAAAACACATGAGTGTACACAACTAATTTGGGGTTGGAGCTCAGCCACCCTCTTCCTACCTACAAAGGAAACAAAACAGCTCCCAGCCAGTCTCAGACCTGAAAAATAATTAGGAATAATGCCCCAGCTTTCATAAGTAAGGTATGCTTGGGTATGTATTGTTATCATTTGAATCATGTCCCCCTAAAAGAGGTGAAAATCCTCAGCCCCCAGTACCTCGCAATGCGACCTTATTTGGAAATAGGCTCATTGCAGATGGAATTAGTTAAGATTAGGTCAAAGTGAGGTAGTGGGCCCTTAATCCAGTACGACTGATGTCTTTACAAGGAGAAGAGACACAGAGATAGACAACCAGGAGAATGATACGTCTCAATGCCATGTGATGACAGAGGCAGAGAATGAAGCAAAGCAGCTGCAAGCCAAGGAATGCTGAGAATTGCTGGCAACACCAGAAGCTAAAAAAGAAAAAAAAGAAAGCATGGAACAGATTCCCCCTTGAGCCTTCAAAGAGAGTATAGCCCTGCCAACACCGTGATTTCAGACCTCTAGCTTCCAAACTATGAAAGAAGGCATTTCTATTGTGTTAAGTCACCCCCTTTGTGGTACTTTGTCACAGCAGCCCTCAGAAAATAATACACTTTCCAGGGACAAAATACCAGGACCAGGACAAGGACATGCAAAGGGGAAAAGGGTACAAAGCAACTCAGCCTGAATATTCAGTGCCTTCCTCTCCTGGCAGGCTGGGCACTCAAACTCAGGTTTGAAAAATAGTCTCTTCTGTCACATGGCTTGGGAGAAAGAGCGAAGCAGGAAGGCCACCTTTATTGCTGACCTGGCATCATAAAAATAATTAGCGAATTGCCACAAGGTGCTTCCGGAAGGTGATTCAGACACTGCTGCTGTTCAGCCTGAAAGAACAGCAGGAATCGGTCAGCCAAGCTGCTAATGCATTACTTTCTGAGGAAACGACTGCGTTTATGAACAAATATTACTCCAAATTGTTCTCACAGCAAAGAACATCTATTCTGCGCCAGGTACATCCATATTTGGCTCACAGAGAACAGCCTCAGGTGTGGAACAAAGGTCATGTGAGTCCCAGTAAGTGGATGTGACAGCTCCAATCCAGTTCCAAAGCCAGAGGGCAGCCAGTCTGCCTGCCTGGAACCAGGAAGCTCAATTATGCAGCTTCCCAGAAACAGACTATTATCCAGGAGTTCAGTGCATGGAACCCAGACCCTCAAGGTTGGCCACTGTAAAGCTTCGCAAGGCTATAAGTGCTGAGAAAGTGAAAAATTAAGTACCTTGTTTTAAATATGTCTATTGAGACGCTCTTAAACTTGATCTCCATCTTCTCAACAAGTTCTAAGAATCAAAAGCTCTCATTTTTTAATTTAAAACTCTCATTTTTAATTTAAACCAAGTAAGTTTATTTTACACAAACATACATACACACACACGTGTGTGTGTATGTATATACGTAAGGGATCATTCTTTGGCTATCACTTCAATTTTCATTCTCTTTTATTCACTGAAAAGAGAAAACATTGACCTTGAATGTAAGAACACCAAAGCAAGACAAATAGGATAGATGATGTTCCTTGCTACCATTTGTTTACTATTTTGACATTCCAGATACTATGCTGAACTCTTCAGGTATACTATGTCTTTCGATCCTTGCCAAAGCCTATGAGTTAGGGCCCTTTATTATTCCCAAATATAGATGAAGAATGAGGCTCAGATGATTTACATGAATGATGTAACCAAAGTCCCACAGCAAGTTCAGACAAAGCTGAGATTCAAGCACACATCTGTTTGTCATCAAAGTCTGCCTTCTTATCCACTGCACTACCTGTACTGCCTCATCTTCAAAATGGAAAAGAATTCCAAACACTGGGTCTAATTTGTAATTCCAACACCTCAGAGACATCTCTACCTTTCCCAGAGCAGGTGAGGATTTATAAACTGTAAAACACCATGCTCCAACAATAAACACACTTCTCCTTAGCCTTCTCTTTCTACGCTTGGCACGTGCCCAGGAGGAACATTTTCTGCTTCAAGAGGATGTTGATACAGCATGGTCACTCTAGTTCAAAATAATCTATTACATACTTGAAAATTGCTGAGAGAGTACATCATAAATGTTCTTATCACCAAAAAAAAAATAACGATGTTAGGTGACGGATGTATTCATCAGCTTGTTTGTAAAAACATTTCACAATATACACAGATATCAAAACATCATATTGTACACCATATAGAATTTTTATGTGTCAATTATATCTCAGGAAAGCTGGGAAAAGAGAGAGAGAGAGAAGAAAGGGAAGGAAAAAAAGGCAAGGAGGGAAGGAGGTGAGGAAAAGAGAAAGGAGGGGGAGAGAACGAGTTAACAAAACTAAAAACAAAAAAGGAGAAGGATTTTGAACACAGCCAGCGAGGTGGGTGATCCACATAAGGGCAGGCAGCATGAGCAGCCATTGGTCCTTAAGATGAGATTGGTTGCAAGGGGAGGAAGCACAGAATGAAGTGGACTCTGTACTCAGTGTGGGAACAGAAGAGCAACTGAAGTCACTCGACAACGATGGTAATGAAAGCAATACAGAGTGCAGAAGCATCCTTTTTCTCCCCTGTGAAGGTCTGTAAACCATGAGAAGAAAAATCAATTGAAAGCTATGAAGGAAAAGCAACTCATTCAGAATTGTTGGAGTTCTCTCCCCTCTCCCTTGGGACATATGAAATGTCTCACTCACCTACTTTTAAATCAAAAACAGAGAACGTTATTCAATAAGTGTCACAAATAGTTAAACAGATTATGTAGCAGCCATACATTGAAATAGTATGCCTCCATCAAAAGTCATATTTTCAAGAATATTTAATGCTATGATGAAGCACCTACATTATCTGGGGTATATACCCTGGGGTGCATCATCACGTGCCAGGAAAATTTTGGACATGGACACACACGAGGAGTTTAGGAGCAGAGGTTTAATAGACAGAAGAGAAACAAACAAACAAACAACAACGACAAAAAAAAAAAGGAAAAAAAAAAAAAAACAGCTCTCTCCATAGAGAGAAGGGTCTCTGAGTTGAAAAGACTGACTGGCTGGGGCTGGGCACGGTTCCGCTCACACCTGTAATCCCAGCACTTTGGGAAGCCAAGGCAGGTGGATCACAAGGTCAGGAGATCAAGATCATCCTGGCTAGCGCAGTGAAACCCTGTCTCTACTAAAAATATAAAAAATTAGACTCCGCCCTAGTTTCTAAGGATCATGTCTGCGAGCCAGGATTCCCGATCCAGAGACAATGGCCCCGATGGGATGGAGCCCGAAGGCGTCATCGAGAGTAACTGGAATGAGATTGTTGACAGCTTTGATGACATGAACCTCTCAGAGTCCCTTCTCCGTGGCATCTACGCCTATGGTTTTGAGAAGCCATCCAGCAGCGAGCCATTCTACCTTGTATCAAGGGTTATGATGTGATCGCTCAAGCCCAATCTGGGACTGGGAAAACGGCCACATTTGCCATATCGATTCTGCAGCAGATCGAATTAGATCTAAAAGCCACCCAGACCTTGGTCCTGGCACCCACTCGAGAATTGGCTCAGCAGATACAGAAGGTGGTCATGGCACTAGGAGACTACATGGGTGCCTCCTGTCATGCCTGTATTGGGGGCACCAACGTGCGTGCTGAGGTGCAGAAACTGCAGATGGAAGCCCCCCACATAATCGTGGGGACCCCTGGCCGAGTGTTTGATATGCTTAACCGGAGATACCTGTCTCCCAAATACATCAAGATGTTTGTACTGGTCGAAGCTGACGAAATGTTAAGCCGTGGGTTCAAGGACCAGATCTATGACATATTCCAAAAGCTCAACAGCAACACCCAGGTAGTTTTGCTGTCAGCTACAATGCCTTCTGATGTGCTTGAGGTGACCAAGAAGTTCATGAGGGACCCCATTCGGATTCTTGTCAAGAAGGAAGAGTTGACCCTGGAGGGTATCCGCCAATTCTACATCAACGTGGAATGAGAGGAGTGGAAGCTGGACACACTATGTGACTTGTATGAAACCCTGACCATCACCCAGGCAGTCATCTTCATCAACACCCGGAGGAAGGTGGACTGGCTCACCGAGAAGATGCATGCTCGAGATTTCACTGTCTCTGCCATGCATGGAGATATGGACCAAAAGGAACGAGATGTGATCATGAGGGAGTTTCGTTCTGGCTCTAGCAGAGTTTTGATTACCACTGACCTGCTGGCCAGAGGCATTGATGTGCAGCAGGTTTCTTTAGTCATCAACTATGACCTTCCCACCAACAGGGAAAACTATATCCACAGAATCGGTCGAGGTGGACGGTTTGGCCGTAAAGGTGTGGCTATTAACATGGTGACAGAAGAAGACAAGAGGACTCTTCGAGACATCGAGACCTTCTATAACACCTCCATTGAGGAAATGCCCCTCAATGTTGCTGACCTCATCTGAGGGGTTGTCCTGCCACCCAGCCCCAGCCAGGGCTCAATCTCGGGGGGCTGAGGAGCAGCAGGAGGGGGGAGGGAAGGGAGCCAAGGGATGGACATCTTGTCATTTTTTTTCTTTGAATAAATGTCACTTTTTGAGGCAAAAGAAGGAACCGTGAACATTTTAGACACCCTTTTCTTTGGGGTAGGCTCTTGCCCCAGGCGCCGGCTCTTCTCCCAAAAAAACACTAATCCATTTCCCTAACCTAGTAACCTCCAGATCCCAGAGGCTCTCCTCACCTCAGCTGAGCTCCTTTGAAAGTGATTCAGGGGACTATGTCACTCAGCCTCATTTGCTGGACCAAATCTGGAGGGAGAACCCCTAAAACCCCTGAGTGAGGTTGTCCAGGGGGTTGTCCCCAGGTGGGGGGAAGCAGGGGAGAGAAAATGGTAGCCATTTTTACATTGTTTTGTATAGTATTTATTGATTCAGGAAACAAACACAAAATTCTGAATAAAATGACTTGGAAACTGCC